>NC_136635.1:22149958-22165293 GCF_949748355.1 Melanostigma gelatinosum
CACAGAGCTTATTTTCTGCAATAACCCCAAAATAACTAATAACCCAAAAGCCAATGGGGGAAAAACCTCATTGGCTTTTTGGTGCAAACTTTCAGGGTTGGCCTACAAAAATACCTCTTCCTTGCAGGGATCCCTGCAACTTATTGTCTTCGATTATAAAGTGATGCGACAGCCCTGCTGTGTGACATCTATTGTGGGAACTTGTATAGCCGTTGGCCCATTGCTCTAGCTCCAGGTTTTGCCTTAAGGAAAAAAAAAAATATATATATATATATTTACACTAATTAAACCTGCAACACAAACCCCAATGTTTAATTTTAAAACTGTAGTAATTAAGAATGCAATGAATTGTTTTCTTGTCATGCATTGTTTCTCCCAAACCTCTCTGCGTCACCTTCATACAGTAAAACTTTATAGACCAGCATTAACGTAGTAGTGTGACTACCTGTGAGCTGCTCGGCATGAGTTTTCCATGACTCACTTCCCACCAGCTTTTGAAGTCTGAATCCTCACAGTGATGTGCGATAATGGCCTCCATGCTTCTGTGGGTGCTGCTGGGGCTTCGGGCCAAGTATTGTTTTAGAGCACAGCACACAGGTGGCAGTACAAGTGGGAAAGGCAAACACTCTCACACCTATCATCACCGCCCTACCACACTTTTCCTCATGCTGGTTTGGATTCAGAGCAGTACCTTTTCTTCTTTGCTTTGTGCTTCTTTTACTTCAAAGTATTCCTTCGTCTAAATAGAATCAGTCTCCTGACCGTCTCACTAAATAACAAAGTACTGCTCATGTGGCTAAAAACAAATCTATTTTACTCTGGACATGAAATTGCAAAAATACATGTTTTTACAATTTGTTCACATCAAAGAGCAGACAACGGTCCTTTGTTGTCCGTCCTTTGATCAAAAGCCCAGACATATTCACTTCTACAGTAAATTAATCAATTCACTAGATCACAGTGTGTGCATAGACTGCTACAGGCGGATACATTTCCAGGAGGGGCCTCCACAATGCACCATGTTGGAAGCGTGGTTCTAAGGATGGTAAAGCCGGTCTGTTGGTTGGTCCACAGCTTTAGTCCAGACTGAGATATCAAAACAACTATCTGATAGATTTCCATCTTTCACGGATATTCATGGCCCCCAGAGGATAAATCCTACGGACTTTGGTGATCCTGTGACTTTTCCTCAATGGCAAACACAAGGTTGACATCTGAGTGAAATGGCTTTCTAACTACTGGATAGGTCGTCCTGAAATTTAGGGTTAGTTTATGTTCTCAATAACTAGTTTCAAGTCTTCTTCAATACAGCATGATGTCCAGTTAGTGAATTACGGTCCCATTTCGAGTAAAATAGACCGTAAAGCAGGGTATGCTTCAGGGCGTGGCCACTTTGTGTTGCTACTTCGGCGTTATTCGGTCTGGGAGGTGTCCGTGCTTCGTCTTGCGACTTTAACCCTTTCACATCGGGTTTTCTGTTCATCAAAGTTAATTGTAACTTGTTGGCCACCTAAAAGGGTCTTAGCATTTGGGTGTACTTAAGTGCACCCTATCATGTCACTTTTTGTTGCAAAATGGCGACGGCAAAAACGTCCGTCCGCATACCAATGGGTGACGTCACGGTGACTACGTCCACTTCTTATATACCTAAAAAATAAACTGCAAAACCAATGACATTCCCCTCTGCTGTACTCCAGCTGGTTTTGTGCTAATAAGCAAATGTTAGCATGCTAACAAGCTAAAAAGATTTTAGCGTGGTGACAGACGTGGCTTGTAGCACAAAGCACCACTGAGTTGTTTCCTCGGGTGTGGACTCTTGTTTCATGATTTACTTGCGAAACGCCGCCGGGATTCATTTTATCCTTCGTTCAACAAGTTGTTTTGTCACATATACTGTATTTAAACAAACTTGAGTGTGTACATTTCTCTCAATGGATGATGTCTTTGATAGTGGAGTAGTTTTTATGCCTTTTGATGTCATTGTGCTATAAAAGCTTGACAAAAGCGGAGCGGCATGAAGCCAAAAACCTGCCATACAAAGTGGACACAAGATCAACAGCAATGTAAACTTGATTGCGCCGTTTACCTGAGCTTGAATAGAACCTGACTCGCGTATTTACATTGTCACGCCATGTTAAGATGGCATTGAGAATGAGAACCGCCGGGCAAACATGTTGTGTCAACAACTGCACAGCTCAAGTGTACCGTCAATATTTAGAAAATGCACAAGCAAGCATCTCTTCATAGATATCACCAGTTCAGAAATTTGAGAACATTGTTTTGTTAATTGCTCCGTTTAACAGCCTTCTATTGCATAGAGTGTGTAAATAAATGATGAAATATACAGATAATCTGAAAGAATATGTTATTGTGTAATTGTTTTGCTTTTGATGTAGCCAAGACTTTATATTGTGATGATGAAACTGTTTTGATCCCTGTGGAGAGCCTCAAATGAAAGCAAAGAAATGAATAATAATAGAGCAAATGAGGTTTACGTTACTGTTGAGTTTGATGGATTGCGGCCTCGTTCACCCTCTGCTTTTTGTCTCCCCCCTGCAGTCTGCGGTCCCAGCATCGACATCGGGAATGACATCAGCGAATTCAGGCGCCTGGAGAACTGCACGGTGGTGGAGGGCTACCTGCAGATCCTCCTCATCGGCGACAAGAACAACAACAACGTCCACCAGGACGTCTTCCGCTCGCTCAGCTTCCCCAAGCTGACCATGATCACCGACTTCCTGCTGCTCTTCCGCGTGTCTGGCCTGGACAGCCTGAGCACGCTCTTCCCCAACCTCGCCGTCATACGCGGGCGGAACCTCTTCTACAACTACGCGCTGGTCGTCTTCGAGATGACCAGCCTGAAGGACATTGGCCTGTACAACCTGAGGAACATCACCCGCGGCGCCATCCGCATCGAGAAGAACCCCGAGCTCTGCTACCTGGACTCCATCGACTGGTCGCTCATCCTGGACGCTGAGTTCAACAATTACATCGCCGGGAACAAGCAGTCCAAGGAGTGCAGCGACGTCTGCCCGGGCATCATGGAGAACAACCCCCAGTGCAGGAAGACCATGTTCAACAACAACTACAACTACCGCTGCTGGAATTCCAATTACTGCCAGAAAGGTAACGCCGGCTGCCACACACACATAAAAACACACACAAACAAACACGTGTGATTTGTCACCGGGGATTTGAATTGCAAATTGATTGCGCACACAGTCGCGCGTTTGGCCTGATTTGCGTGGTTGTGATTTTGGGAGTGTAATGAACGGCTCCGTAGCTACAGCTGTGGCCTGCTACCTGTCGCTTTAGCTGCTCTTGCTGTTGTGGGGAGTACGTTGGAGGGGAGTACGTTGGAGGGGGTGTCGGGGTGTCGGAGCAATACACTCTGGACCTCCCCTCTTCTATTTGTAAAAGCAGCAAAAAACACCGTGCACAATTACTCTGTTAAATGTCCTGCATTCACAGACTTACTTAGGTAAAAGTATTGGCATCAAAATATACTCATTATGCCGGATGGCCCACTAGTTACTACAGCTGGTACACAAATGTAAAGTACAATAATTGCCCTTAAAATTGTTGTAATAGTTACATCAAACTAAGATACTTGTGTACCCCAAATTGTACGTCAGTAGCAGCACTCGAGTAAACGTACCGAGTTGCATTCCACCACTGAGCGTAAGCCCTAGCTAAGGTTGTGGCGCCGTCCTTCCTCTTTCCCGCCGTCCTTCTTTCCCGCCGCTGCGGCAACAACTCAACGACATCCAGGCAACTGCGTTGCTTCGACAACACAATCTAAATTGCTCACTCATGTGACCATTTGTGTCCTTGAATAAGCTGCAATTCCTACATCGTCAACATTACACGCAACTAGAACTTGGAGATAAAAGTGGATTTACATTGTGCAGGATGTTATCGGACTGTTCTGACATGATAGTATGACATTGACAGGAAGGCATTTTGTCTGTATATACAAGTCTGTGGTAAGGAGGTGAAGTGTAACAGCTCTGCTCAGAGAGTACAGGGCCATCTTTCTGTCTCCACTCTGTCGAGACTAGACCAAAACATGTTTTTCAGAGTGCCGGGGCTGTGAGGGACAGGAAATAGATTTGGATATTGTTTTTTAAATAGCCAATAACTAAATGCCTTGGCTAGTAGTCATACTTCTATTACCAGTGCCAGTGCGACAGCTGCTGCTTCTACTGTTTCTCTTACTACGGCCGCAACTGCTACGCCATCTGCTGCTGTGCTGCTAGCTACTATTACTACTACTACTACTACTGCTTTACCACAGTTACTAGTGATACTGCTTGGCCTTCCACTGCAGCTACTAAGTCTAATCTCAACACTACTGCAAGTACTAGTGCTGGGGTCCTAATACCTGGAAATGAGTTTAGTTTGTATTTGAGCCCGCGAACTGTAAACGCATATCTCAAATTCATGGACTACTTTACTGCCCTTATACAAGCCCTGTTAAAAAAAGAAAAGAAAAAAAAGAAGTCAAGTATTAAATGCATTATAAAGAACCAAAGGTTGCAAATCCTGTTAAAATTGGTCGGCTGAAAAATACATCTTCAAATGTAGCTTTTAAGTCCTCCGGTGTCTAAAGTATTTCAAATACGAATTGGCTGTCTTTGTAAAAATCCTTGTAAAAAGTTTGAAGCTTTTACGTGTCTTAAAAAAGTGCGGTTGCTAACAAGTGGCTAAATGAGACTACGAAACGCCATCACGGCCGACTAGCCCGCCCACCCAGAACATGAATAATGATTTCACCACACTTGGCCCCAAGGCCTCATGGTTGCAGCTCGTCCCCAGACTAACTGGACAGATGAGACACTTTTGGGCCCGGCTGGTGTGTTTGTGCTCAGTTGGCATCGTCCTACCCCAACGGGTCGATGTGTTTTGGTCAGTCGGTTTGAGCGGACTAAAAATAGATGAAGCGGAGATCGACTTCGCGAAGGCGCATAAGCAGCCAACCGAGGTGGGTTCCTGAGGGAGAGCGTCGGCTGGGGCGAACGGGCAAATCATTTGCTGCCGCCGCTCCCTTTCTAAACAGCATTGATCTGAAACAACACAAGCACCGCTGCAGAGGCTGCATTGTTGTGCTATTTACTGTCCATTTTATTGGAAGAGTCTGGTGGTGCTAAAACCAGGCTTCATTAAAAGGAGGATGGCCGATGGCTCGAGTGGGTGAGCTGGCCGACCGAACAGTGCTCATTCCCCTCAGCTTTACAATCCGGTGTGTTAAAGCCTGATGCTGCTAGAATCAAGTCTGTTTGTATCCGCAAACACAATCGAATACCAAACTCTGATATCTCTGCTGATAACGCCCCGTATCAAGCTTCAGTAATCTTATCTGGGATCTGTTGTTTTGAGTGTGTGTCTGGCTCACAGGCCTTCTGCTGCGCTGGCATGAGAGGCATCGTTGTATCCGGAGGCATTTTATTTCCAGACCCCGGTCATTGACCGGATCAATAAATGACGGAAGGGGAAAGTGTTTTCATTGAGTTACTATAAAGGGCCTTCTTTCAGCCGGAACTCATTCATAAAACTGTTGCAAGGAAAAGAGGGTTCAAAGCCTGTTTTCCTTCCCTGGGAAAGTAGTGTTTTTTTTCTTTTCTTTTTTTTTCTTTTTTTTGTCGTGGGGGTGGCTACATTCTCCCATGTTTACTTCCCTCATTTGTTTTTTTGGGAATCTGGTTTGGGTGTTTTGTCTCGTTCATAACTCATGGGCTTCTTCTAAAGAAGCGCCATGTCCGTGCATGCTGGGAAACAAGCACACTCACACACTCACTCTCTTTCTCAAACACACACAACCCGCACACACGCTCTCTCATTCAACAGCATGGGGGATGTTTTTCCGGTGCTTTGTTTGGCCTGAGGAGATGAAAGCACATCATTAAAGTACAAAGTAGGTCTTCAGGGATTTACTGGAAGGAATTTTTTTTTGGTCTTTTGTTAACCCCTGGCCGAAGGGATTACACATTAAACGAGAGGGATCGTCCACGGGGTTGTTGCAACATCAATTTACTGTACATGTTGGTGTTTGCTCTTTTATTTTCAAAGTGTTTAGTCAGTTTACGTCCGCGTTGTCAGTCAAGCTGCAAAGCAAGTATGGCAACAAAGTTCTGAAGTCTTTGTGTAGGCTTTGAAAGTTTGACTCATGCGACTTCTAGTGGTAAAAAGACACAGCAGTACACGGGGCAACCTGCTGACCTCCACTACCATAGCAACTATTTCTATGACTAAAATGTAACTTTAAAAAAAAGCTTTTTTTGGGTGAGCAAGTCGGTGCTGGTTCTGCCACGTGATTTTGTTTTGGAAAAATGCTAAAAGTTTGGCTGGAGTCGGTAGAGGGCATAAAACGTCTCGTTACAATTTAACTTGGAGGTAAAAACAGTGATCTGTGCAAACTCAAAGTTCAATAGGTCACAATGAATGTTGCAACAGGTTTATAGTTTTGACATAAAGCCTTCTCAGGTACTCCGGTTCACTGTAAATCTCAACAGCTTAATCACTTCTATTCAGCAGGCAAGAAAATAATCAACATTGTTTCTTTTAGAAATGTATATAACAGCTGCGTCAATATATTAGCTCACAGCATGTATTCATCTATATGATGTACCGGTATACATTGGCTGATAAGTATGTTTTAAGCAAGTTTAGAAACGCTGTCACCAATACATAGTTTGTCCAGCAGTAAGCACTTGCAAATCTATTTTTCAAATCCATTTTAATTTTTTTGGCAACTAAATATAAGGGGTCATTGTCAAACGATGTATAAAAATGAGACATATTGTGCTTATATGTGGGTTTGTGTATGTATTTTGTGTTTCCACTACAACATGTTTACATGCTTCATCGCCCTCATCCCGTCTGTCTGCAGTCACCCCTCTGTGTGTCAACAGAATTGCGTTGCCAGGCAACAGCATGGGTCCATGTTTTACTTGTTGTCAGCTGAGACTATTAAAGTTGTGTTTGTGCTGTAAAGCTAAAGATCAAACATTGGCCGATATATTGCTGTAGTTTTTCTATTTCACTGTCAAACATGGATGTTGTTATCCACCTTAAAAATATAGCACCAGGTGGGACTTAGTGGTGTTTAAGACACAATGTCCCCTTAACCTTAGTTTGCATGGATAAAGGCTTCCAGCAAGTCTCAGCACATCGCATTACACTTTTTGCAGAAACAAGTATCGCTGTGATGTTTCTAATTAAAATGCTGACTACGTGAGTGAGTTGTGGACTCAGTCCCAGCCCCCCCCTTCTGTTTTCTGGTTGGTTTTGGATGTGGTAGGGTCAGTGTTTATTTACCCAGTGCTTCTCTAGTGCTAAATATGAGGCCCTTTTTTAAATTAATATTGTCTTAATGGGGATTTGGTAATATCTTAAAAGGGCTGAGAAAGGTATTGAAAGAGTGACGGAGGTCCCGTAACATAGAATAAGTAGCATGGCACGTACTGATACACTTGCAGAACAACCACATGAAGGAACAGCAGGGTTGGGGTTTGACAACGTGTGGTGTGTACAATATGTAAGGAAACAGTGGAGGCGTTTTTGGTCGGAGTAAATCCCAGCGAGGGAAGCCCAGCTCCAGCAGTGATGTCACGTCATACAGACACTCTGACTTGAGTGACCAAGTGCTGAGGGCTTAAGGAAGCCCAGTGACGACTAGTTTCTGCTGATGTCTGTCTAATCTCTGCTATGATTAGCTCCATACCATTGTGTGCTGACTACAGACACCCACTCACTCAGTGGATCTGCACACGCTAGTCATTTCAGGGATTGATGCAGCTGGCGTGGGACCACGTGGTTGGGGAAAGGATTGAGAAATTCTCTTGCGTCCCTTAACGTCTACTGCAGAGATGTCACTAAGGACCAATGCAGGCAATACATTTACTCAACACATACCTGCCTTCATTTTGACCAAAAAGTCTACATCACCTGCCGTCAGGTTACCGTCTTCTGCTTGTGGGTGTGTCCTTTCCATTCACAACAAAGCTTTTGATAAGGAACATAAAACTGAATATATTTAACAGAAAATTGCATATGAAATGCTAGCTTGTTGGCGTATCTTTCGGCTGTTCTCTGTGATGGCATGCTAAACAGCTAAAGGCGCTAACAGATCATTTTAAACTACCTTTTCTTTGATTTGATTTTATTCTTATGTCGTCAAAAGAATTGTTTTGTCCAACTATCAGTCTGAAACCTAAAGATATTCAGTTTACAGTGATAAAAATCTGAAAAAACATTTGAGAATCGGGAGCCAGATAATGATTTTCAAGTTTTGCTTCAAAAAACAAGCTATTAATCGATGATCAACATCATATTTGCCAATCGATTAATCTGTAGAGCTGGAGTGACGGCAGAATTTATAAGGTAAAAAGGACGCGACAGCCAGTTGTAGCATACCATAACAAGCCGCGATGAATCGAAAGTAGAAGATGCAAAACAATCTGTTATTCTCATATAACTTCTTCCCTCATCAGCCTGAAATATTTTAGCTGCATCTATCCCTGTTTTTAGATACTCGTAGTTGGCATGCCCATCCTTTTGGTTTGAAACCAGGATTTGAAACCGCTAGTCACACCTTAAATACGTCATATGTGGTTAAATGATCTGCGAGGAAACTGCAGTTCAGACCCACTCTTGTAAGCAATCAGCAAAATGAAATATTAACACTAGATAACATCTGGAAAGACATCGTGTCCTTTGGGAGTTGTATTAACAGTTTTGTTGTTTTCACCCACAGCAGACATTCTAAAAGCAGTTATTGGTCGTTGGAAAAACAAAACAAAAATCCTAACACTTGATGGTGCACAACTGCGCCCCCTGACCCAGAACCCGGAGTGCTGTCAGGGCTGGTAATTATAGGGAACGCTTTGTAAACCAGGCACATCCATGCCTACTTTTAGTGAACAGTCGCACCCATCCCTGGAATTCCTGGAAGAGAACATTACTGGTTTGGCTGTGTTGAAGTGCCTACTGTAATTATGTGGCCTTTAATTGTGCTCTGTTAACACCGTCAGATCGGGATGAGCCGTGACCAGGGACCGAGAGGAGTCTCTTGTTTGTGGATTTTGAGGCCGGTTGCAATAGTTTGTTTTGTTATGAAGGCTCATTTCACTCTGCCGTGATCACGGTAGAATTACAATGAATGAGGAAAAAGTCAGTCAGACTGTTTATATGTAATTGAGGTACCGTTCGTCTGTATTTGTCAGGGGGTGTGACAAGAACTCTAGCAAAAACATAAACTGTTGATACATTTATTGAATTGTATACATTGATGGTTCTGTTCTTTTTCTTGTGTTGATTGTGGGAAAAGTAGGATGGACCGGGAGGCTGTACTGCCTGTTTGCGCACACACACACACACACACACACACACACACACACACACACACACACACACACACACACACACACACACACACACACACACACACACACACACACACACTCCCTCTCTGGGACCTTGTCTCAGGACCTCTCCTCCGTGTCTGGGAAAATATAGCTCCAGGAGTGGAAGTGTGAATTTTGACTCACACACACAAACAGATAGCAGCGACAATGCAGGACACTGATGTTGAAGTTTTGTTCTGGCAACTTGGCAGAGAACCCTCCTGCGTAAATTAAGTAATCCGTAAAGCAGTTTCACCGTTCTATAGCTCGCCCAGAACAGGCATCTTCTCAACCCACGCCACGCTGCTTGCCAGCATTCCTGCCGCACTTGACCTTTCACTAATCTCCTCGCTAGAACGGCCACTGTCCAATAATTCGTAAGCAAGCGTCGCTAGGCTCAGCAGGCCTGTAGAGCTATCAGTGGTGTTGTGTGTGGATCCTGGAAGTCCTGCAGCAGATATCCTCAAAGTTTAGGGGAGAGTGTCGTATTTTACGCCTTCCCCGAAGCCAAAAAAACGCAGTTTTCGGACACAAATTATACAGTGTTGGAAGACCTCGCTCACAGCTAAATCCATCGCAGATCAACAAAAAATGCTTCTTCTTTTTTCCATAGTAACATGCTAATAACGTTAGCTAGCGTAACGCGTGAGCAAAGAAAGACTGGTGAATATTAATTGTTATTAATTTATGAATGTGTGTGTGGATGAAGCTCCCAATGTGGATGCAGTATCCTGGCGCGCATTAAACAAATGGAAAAGCAGGATAATTTAGTTTTATATTGGGTAGTGAAAGCTATAAGGAGTCATAACTATCAGTAAACGTGAACTTAGCTTAAAAAAATACTACAATGTATTAGGGCTGCACAATTAATATAATTTTAATCGCGATCACGATTTTGGCTGCCACGATTAAATGAGCATGATCGTCAGCGATATTTACGTTTAAAATGCGTGCTCTGCTACATATCAAATCAAGCTCTTCCTCAACTAACAGTCAGCGACCACCAGGGGGCGAACGAGATGGGAGGTGTCATGCGCGCACCCTGCAGACTCCGGTAGAAGTAGAGAGATGGACAACAGAGCAGACGGTCACGGGTGTCGTGTGAAAGCTAAATCAAATGTCAGGAGCAGAAGGCGAGGAGCTAGCCCCTCGAAAAGGATCATCATTCGTTGTCTGGAAGTTTTTTGGATTTAGGGCAAGTGATGTTAACCAAGAACAAATCATATGCACAGAGTGCGTTCGAGTTGTGTCTGCGCCGCATAGCGATGCAGAGACGTGTACATTAGCCTGAATATAGCACAACAATGGAAGTGGAAGCAGTGTTCTTGTTCATTTAAACGTGACAGTGCAATAAAAAGATGTTGTCCCTAAAATTAATGAATAATCGTGATCAATAATCGTGATTGCAATATTGATTAAAATAATCGCGATTATGATTTTGGCCATAATCGTGCAGCCCTACAATGTATTCACTTACTTGTTGTGGAGGAACATTGTTTTCCTGTATGTGTTTGTCCTTTCAAATTAAAATGCGAATGCAGCTCTGAAATATTGTAGTCCTTTCTGTCTTCTTCTCTCTGATGTTTCAGAACTAGTATTCCAGAAACCTGCTGTTATCTCCTTCAGAATATCTCTGACTGATGGTTTTTGAAAACCCCACCTTGAGATGCCGGTGCAAAAGCGTGACAGGCCTAGCAACAGTAACCAAGGCGGGAGGGGCTTCGCGAAGGGTCAATCTCAAGGCAGCTGGAGCATTTGTTGCTAGTACGGTAGTCTCCAGGAGGTTTTGGTAGTAGACATGGGTATTTAGTACCTGGTCTATCCAGTCTAGCAAGTTATCGGTTATAATAACAACCTTAACAGCATTGCGTGCATGTGTGTGTGTGTGGCTGGAATCAACCAGATTAGGAATCACCAAGATTGACATATCACAGATTTTGAATCTCTCTAAACAGCATTATGCACACACTAATTAAATAAACACAATTAGACTGAAAGTGGACTGATGAAGGTTGAACCAACCAGTGTTTGACACTGACTGTGTTTGATTCACTCTGTAGGCTTGTGAAATGAATCTGCTGCACAAAATCTGGCTTTTTATACTTTCAAAAACTGGAAAATGAGGTGGCCAGTTATGTGAATGACACCAACTATAACATTAAAAAAAGATCAGTATTTGTTTTTACAAAGGAAGAGCAGTTAATGCGTTAAAATCCAACAACAACCTGAAATGACAAAGAGGGACCCAGTCCAAGTGAAAACACACCAGCGACAGTCAGGTATGGTGTTGATAGGGAACTCAGTGCCATGTCCTGTTTCTCCTGAGTAGAAACAATGCTATTTCAAGAGAATTACTATAACATTGCCTTGTTTCATTATGAGCTTCAGTTACTTGCAACTACAAAGGCTTCAATCAATTAAGAATCTGTTGTTCAATAATTATTTTTGCTTTGGACCATTATCGTCCAACCACAGCCCTAGAGAGGAGCTGCAGCTCCTGCTTTTGTTGTGAATGTGGAATCATTCGCGATGACGGAGAGCATCATCTGTGTTTACTGAAAACAGCTGTGATCCAAGGGACTCGTCAGTGGTGGAGATTGTCTCCTTATTTACCGGATTTTGAGCTCACTCCTCTTCCTGCCACAGCTCAACACTGACGATCAGAAAAAATTATTTTTGGGCCCGATGGCATCACATGACAGACCCAGAAATTGTAGCTTGGTGATACATGCATGTTACATTGCAGGAACTTATGTTCATCTTTTGCTTTGCATACAATTTGAATAATGTGTTTGTCGAGCAAAATGCTTCCAATTATGTTCATGCTAGTGTACGACACACTCGAAAACAAACATGAAGACACACACGAATCACACAAATCAAGAGCTGTGTGTGTACGACGTTGTATTTACACTGGGGGTTTCGTCTTTTTGATGATAAAATAGGATTAAAATAATAATAATAAAGTATTGTTATTGTGCCCATTGTTATTTCGACAACTCTCTTTGTCGCTCTGGTAATGGAGCCTTATCTTCACTTATCTTGGAGCCGTCGGTATCAGGGAACAGCTAACGCGATAGCGCCTTGTGAGCCTCATCCACCTTGTTATTGTCTGACCTCTGTGGAGGCTCTGGGGACCAGACTATTTGATTTGTCTCGCCTCTTCCCGGTCGGCCAGCTGGGGGATGCCAGGAATTCCTTTTGTCTGTAGTTCTCTCTCGCAGTGTTCCCAACAAGCTCCACAAGGGCATCGGTTGGCTCTGCTGTGATTAACTTCAACAGAATATTTTTTCCAATGTTGTTTCACATTCTTCGACTGTAAGGTAATGCCGGTGGATAACGGAAAACGAAAATAATTAGAATAGTGTTTGCATCGGGGAAGCCGGTGAGGGATTGGGTCTAAACTTTGGAGAGAAAAAACAAAACAATAGATAAAGAAGAATTATTGTTTTACAATTCTGCCTTGAAGGAGAAGAAACTGTTGTCTTCTGTCCTTCTCTGATAAGCCTTCAAACTGGAGTTTGTGGTTTGTAATTCATGCCCACTACACTGTGCCAACGGATACCCTTGCAGGTGCTCTCTATTTTGACTTTTTTTTTTTTATATACTTCATGCATTTTCCCAAAACTATGACTTGTGCTTGCACAGACTTGGTAAGGTGCTGTGTGACCGTAATGCTAAGCAACAACTTTTCTGTTGCCTGATCTATCTGTAGATACATCTTTTTATTCAAATATTAGCTTATTAGTTTATTTTATTAAATGAGTTGAGTTTCTCTACAATCTTTCCAGGCCTCCCCAAGCTGCTGCAGAAGTACCTCTTGGGGTGCTGGTTCCCTGGTTGGGGATCACCACTCTAGGCCGCTACAGGTTTAGACTTGTATTTATGCGGTGAAACATGACTCAGCAAGCATAACAATGAGATTCGGTCCACGGTCTCGGGAGAACTAGTCCGTCTTGGTGTAATGTTACGAGGTGACATACAGCGGCGCCCCCACAGCACCGTGTGGAAACCCCCCCCCCCTTTCATCGAGAGAGAGAGAGAGAGAGAGACAGAAAGAGTCCAGCTTTTCGTCGCTTACGGGGAAAGATGGCTTCACCTGGCGTTAATGTTTTTCACTTTGAACACACTGTAATTATCAACAGGAAGCGTTAGACCACTCATCTCCTGTGAGACGTCTCCTCACAGTCGGCGGGGCGGCGCGGTAGCACATCTGCACATCTGCACATCTGATTCTCCTAAAAAGTGTAGCAAAGCCCTTTTTGAACGGGGAAAACCCTCTTGTTCATGATTCATTTATTCATCCAACCAGGACGGGACCCAGTGAAGCCATCTCCATGAGTCATCGAATTAGGATTCCTTTGCACCAGCAGATGAAAACTACCTCCTCTGTCCTGTTTGCTATCATTGTTTCCATCCAAATGGTTTCACATGTTGAAAACTAATTCTCTGGTACATATTACTGTTATGCTGACATAACAATTTTGATTGTTCATGTTTTTCTTTTATTGTTTTTTTTTGGCAACCTGAACACGGCCGTTCGGGTTGATGGCGCGCTCGAACCAGCGGGTCGGTTTCGGTTTTTGTGTCATCTGCTGCGAGGCTCAAGAGGTGAACGGGGCAGTGCTGGCCAGCCATGGAGAGATGTGAACGGACTGAAATAATGGAGATCTTTGTTCAGGCGGATTGGCCTGTAGACAACACACACACAGACACACACACACACTCCTGACTAACTGACTGGTTTTCTGAATGACTGACTGAATGGCTGTAACAGAACTGGCTTTGTACGAGACTGGAAAACACAGCTATATTGTTGTGTTTTCTGTCCATCATCAACTTCTTGTTCAGTCTGAGGAGGAGACTACTGGTCCTGTTTATTTCCTTCCTTGGGGGGGGGGGGGGCTGGAGCTGACATTAGGCGAGAGTCTGGTTACACCCTGGACAGGTCGCTGGTCCATCACCGGGCTCACATGCCAGAAATTCAAAAAAGTGTAGTGGGTTTAAATACACCTATATCTTATTATGATTAAAAACGAAAATGATAGGTAATAATAGACAGATTTAATACCTTGTCTGTCAAAAATAACCAACAATGAGTCCGTTTTTAGTGACTCTTGGAAGCTTCTGTTGACTTGAGTAGGACTACTGCGTTCTGTATTTGCTTGTGTTTTCTATATTTGTGGAAAAATAATGACTGTGCATATATCTGGAACAGTAAGTTGACATGTTAATAGTTGTAAAAGAAAGTGTTGCTTGAGTGAGGCAGCAGATGTGAACCCCTGCAATACAAGCGTCTGCATGCTGTGTTTTTAGGGAAAGAATAACCTCGAAATCACATCCCTCCTGATGAAGCCTGGAGGAATTAAAGAGAAACTACAGCTAAACGCTAAATGCTTTTTCGACCCATTTGAGTCAAAAAAACGGCAGTGCACATACAGTGAATGAGACTGAATGTTGAATGAAACGGTGCCGATCAATATTCTTTTGATCGCTGCGATCAGTAGTCGCACATTAATGTGTTGCTGGTGTTTTTATTTTGGAAGTGGTGAGTGGTTTAGTTTATTCATTTTCAGCGTGTTTGGAGTAGAACTCATGTTCTTTCATATTACCATCTCATCCACAGCCTGACACGTCATGGTCTATAAGAATTGTTCCATTACTCTCTAGGGAGGGTTTCTACAGAGAGTTTAGTTTCTGCATTCACACATCCCACAGTATTGACCAGAATCACTGAATCATTTCATTTAGAACAAATGTTGAACTAAAAGTTAGGAACCTTTTTGATATTGGCGTGAGGCGAAGCGGGGTTGTTGAATATCATTTTGGAAATCACATAAGCCAGATCGGTCTTTGATTAATAGTTATGTTCAAAAATTGCCTCAAATTGTCATTTTAGACGTGCAGCCCAGCCGTATCGGTTAGAGTAAT
>NC_136635.1:22165493-22285493 GCF_949748355.1 Melanostigma gelatinosum
CTTTTGTCTCTGTGGATCTGGGATGCACGCTATCGGGCTGAACACCAGGCCGCCCAGCAAACAGCAGTCTCTCATACACAACCTGTCGGAGGACTCTGGATTCTGCCGGCTGTATTTACATCTTTTTTTAGACACAAGAAACTTAGATACAAAGTTGTTGGTTGAATGTGAAGCACGCCTTATGTGGTAAGCTGGGTTCAGAGAGACGGTGCGCACACATTTGCAAGTTGTCAGACACTCCACTAAATGGAAATGATTTGTTCGGCACTGTAGCCAATAGAGCTAGAGGGCGAATTCAGGCTGACTGGTTTGTTCGTCACACGCTGACGCTTGCTAAAGTAGGGAAATACCCCTTTACTGTGGGGGCTGATGTGCAACCGGTCCCGATTCAGTTCAAATGTCTTTGTGTGGTAACCCACCATTCCCAAAGAACACCACATTGTACTTTGGTACCGCACTAGAACTGTATCCTGATGCTTGACATATGACATTTACGGTCGAGCCGCAAAATGTTGATTTGCCGCATGTTGTGGATGAGAGGGTGTCTCATCTAACCCCGGGGAAAAGAGAAGAAGAATAATGTCCCAGAACGTCGAACTATTCCTTTCAGCTGTTAGAATGCTTTCCTAAATTTGCACGGCGTAGCTCGTAATATGTAAATACAAATATCTGAATCAGACTGAATCATATCTGTTGTGAGTAATATGATATGGTATTGGGCAGATGTCCAAATGTGTCAACATTTTTACTCATCTGCCCTGTAATACTTCCCTTGTCTCCTTATCCCCATCAGAGTGCCCGGAGAATTGTGCACGGCAAGCGTGCACGGCGGACGGCGAGTGCTGCCACCCTCAGTGTCTGGGCAGCTGCTCGCTCCCCCACAGCGACACGGCGTGCGCGGCCTGCACGCACTACTACCACGAGGGGCGCTGCGTGGCCGACTGCCCTCTCGACACCTACAGGTTCGAGGGCTGGCGGTGCATCAACAAAGAGCTCTGCTCCAAAGTCCACCTCCCCGACTTAAACAGCTTCGTCATCCACGGCGGAGAGTGCATGTCTGAGTGCCCACACGGGTACATGCAGACCGCACCCAACAGGTGAGCCGCAATCCCCCCCCCCACCCTCATGGCTGAAATGGAGCCATTGGGTGGAGGTACTCTTAATTGTTGGCCTGACACCGGCACCAACTCCCTGCTATTAGTTTCCATTCTAAAAATGTCCTCAGGGCAAATTCTGAATATAATACAACAGCAACATTAAAGGGCGGTTACTGTGGAGGCATCCATCCATCCATCCATCCATCCATCCATCCATCCATCCATCCATCCATCCATCCATCCATCCATCCATCCATCCATCCATGGCCGCATTATAAACCTGTCGTTGTTTGGCGAAATAATAAAGGTTTTCTAGTTAAAACTCTCTGCTAGACATCATTTGGCTGGTGCCGTCACACATTGACGTAAAATCTTTTAGAGTCGGGAGTGAAAAACAAAATAAAGGTCAGGGGAGAGTTGCAAGAGCTTTGAGAACGAATGTACGTCAGTAAAACGACAGCGTCTCCTGTCCCCTCTCTATCTCTCCCCGTCTGTCTCCAGTATGTCCTGTAAAGCCTGCGATGGTCTGTGCGATAAAGTGTGCGGGGGGAAGGTCATCGACTCCGTGGATGCCGCTCAGTCTCTCAAGGGCTGCACTGTTATCAAAGGCAACCTGCACATCAACATCCGCCGAGGCCGTAAGTACCGCGCTGTGCAGCAGCGCCACGGTTAACGCTGAGAAACGTTTCCACGTGACCTCTGCTAGCTGCAGTTTCTCAGCTGGCGTGTTGACACATTGACAGGTGACACCTCTGGATTTCTGTTTCCAAAACACTGCTGACCAAAGCAGTGTTAGTAAGAAAAATCTTAAGGAGGATGAGGAAGAGGGCTGAAAAGGAAGGGGGGGAGGGATAGGGGGGAGGAAGATGAATGCAATTGAAAGAATTGAGATAGAAAAAAAAGAAGCGAATTCAGATATTTAATAAAGTGATTTCTAGTAAAACAAAGTTGTCAAACCTTCAGCAGTCTACAAATTAAAGATATACTATACTATATTATATTACAAAGTATAAACGCAAGATTTACAATTTCAGAAGAAATAAGTACCGTAATAGGTATGTATCGGTAGAATAGGTAATAACAGTAGTGTGTCTGTCTTTGTGTGTGTGTGTGTGTGTAGACAACATGGTGGCAGAGCTGGAGAGTTTCACAGGTTTGATCCAGAGGGTGACCGGTAAAGTGCGGATCCGACACTCCCACACTCTGAGCTCGCTGGCCTTCCTCCGCAGCCTCCGACACATCGATGGAGAAAACCTTCTGGACGAGTAGGGACACACACACACACACACACACACACACACACACACACACACACACACACACACACACACACACACACACTTAACTGCAAGCACATACACACCAAAAAAACAAACAGTTTTAGCCCCAACAGCTATCAGGTGAGACGGATGTGTCTCCTGCTACTCCTATTCTATTTCTATGGTTCGGGTAGTAAGCAATCCGAGTCATGCGCAGCATTGGTGTTTTAAACTGGCGAGGTCATCAAGGTGGACAGACAAGGAAAGGATGTTTTGACTGTGAGGGTGCAGACTGGAGAGTGTTTTATGTCGGACAGACTGACTTGTTTTGGGTTTGTAACTGTAATATCATCACTGAAATAACAACATCAGTCTCTTTTTTTTTTTATTTATTTATTTTAATTTTATATCAATACAAGTCCTTGAATGTAGCATGGCTTCAAAACAGGCCATGGAAAGGTTCTCTCAGGGTCACGGAGAGGCCTTCACTCCCTCCTCCGTCTGTTTATCCTCCACTTCGCAGGAATCTCGCTGTCCCAAGGCCCACATTAGTCATTCCTGAATGTCTGAGTACCCAGCGACTCGTAACAACGGCACCTCCTCTCCTCTCCAGCATGAAAAAGCAGTCCCTGGTTAATCGGATTTCCCGGGTCATTTTTATCTTACTGTGTCCCCCTACTGTCTAACTAGGTTATTAAACCACCAGCTGAAAATGTGGAGATCTACTGAGAAGAGTCGAGCACTCCGCTGCTGCCTTTTTGTACGATTTAGCATAGAAAGTTGGCCTTCAGCTTGGCACGAATCACAATATTCACACAATAAACCACCTCAGAAACATTATAGAATGTAGATGTAGACTGGAGAAGCGCGTTGATCGGCTGTCATTCATTCATCCTCTCTTTCCTCCGCCCCTCCAGCATGTACGCCTTCGTGGCAGTGGACAACCAGCAGCTCCAGTATCTTTGGGACTGGAAGAAGCAAAACCTCACCATCAAGGCGGGAAAGCTGTTCTTCAGGGCCAACCCAAAGCTCTGCATGTCCGAGATCCGCAAGATGTGGGAGAAGACGGGCATCCAGGGCCGCTTCGACGAGAGCGATTTCCAAAACAACGGCGACAGAGCCAGCTGTAAGGGTCACTTGAGCTTCGGTCTGAAAAAACTGCATGTACCGCTTTATGTACAGGACTCTCTGAGCCTGATGCGGCTCTGCACCATTGTCTGCTCTCGACCGATTGGTGCACATACTGACAGAAACATATTGAAGTTCACTCCCTCATTCCCGTCTGCTTAGGTGAAAGCACGATCCTGACGTTCAAGTCCAACAGCACCAGCAGCACAAGGATCAAACTGACCTGGCAACGCTACCGCCCCCCCGACTACAGAGACCTCATCAGCTTTATCGTCTACTACAAGGAGGCGTAAGTTTTGGGAGAAGTGCAAATGCCAAAGAAATTTGCAAAACAAAACTGGTAAAAAAGCACATTAATGTGCATTTCCATGCGAATATTAGGAGTTGAGCTTATCGGATGCCATTAACCTTATGAACCTCGAGCAGTTTCAGTGCATTTTTCTGCTCCTGTCACATTTGTATCCCTCTGGCCATGTTTTTCACTGCAATATTTAAGTCCTACACCTCTATGGAAACGACACAATCATGGCTAGAGGTAGAGAAAACAATACAATGTCTTTTGTACAGTATAACACACTTATAATGTCACATGTCATGAAATACAATGAAACGCTAGTTTAATTTTTAAATTCGAAAACTTAAGAATCTGTATTATAGATCCATATATAAGCGCCCACAAGTGTTACAGATGTTGAAAAACGATAAATTGAGGCTCCACATGCTGTACATATGGAACTACTCTATGGAATACTACCGCCACAATGTCAATCTTTGATTTGGTTGCTTTTCGTGACGGAAGCGTTGCTTTAAACCATTGCTAAAGGAGAGGGCTCACTGAGAAGTAATTAAAAGAGCACTGTAAAAATGTTTGCCCGAACCCGCAAAACACTCTATTGCTAATGCTGTTTAGGATTTGTTTACGTCACTGATGTATGTAAACACAAGAAAAAAACAGGTGTATATCAAAAATGAATACATGACAAGCGCACAAAATAAAAAATTTATATCTGTAAATTGACAGAGCCCAAAAAGTTAATAATCGATCTCTCTGAACCACATTCCCTCCAGGCCATTTCAGAACATCACAGAGTTCGAGGGGCAGGACGGCTGCGGCTTCAACAGCTGGAACATGGTGGATGTGGAGCTGAGGCCGGACAAGGACTCTGACCCCGGAGTTCTGCTGTCCAGCCTGAAGCCCTGGACGCAGTATGCCGTGTTCGTCAAGGCCATCACTCTCATGGTGGAGGACAAACATTTGCCGAGTGCCAAGAGCAAGGTGGTCTACATCCGCACCAGCCCTTCAGGTGAATTTAACGCCGTAGGTCACGGTTACAAGCAGCCGACTGTTCAGTTCATGGTCAGAGGTCGCAGGCTGCATCGTCACAGTAGATATTACAAGTGTTTGCAAATAACAGAGAGGTGCTGAAAGAGCGGGAGTGAGATTTCACAACGCCTATAATTGCCAGCAATGAAGGGAGAGTGTCACCTTGCACAATAAGTGACTAACATGCGGGTCAGAAGTCAGACGGCGAAATATTTCTGTCCACATTGCTGCTTGTTTGTCTAATACACGCGAGAGCGGTCCATGATCGCAGTGGGCTCGCATTTCCGTATGTGATCCAGACATAGTGTGTGAGGAGAATGGAGAGGAAGGCTGTTTTAGTAAACACAGCTGCAACTCAAAGAGATGGGAGGGAAAATATGATTTACAAAATATGATTATGTGAAACGGCAGGTTGCTTTAAATCAATCCAGCTGCACTGTGAAGGTGTAGCAGTGTGAATCGCATCTGCAGTGGCAGACAGAGGAGAAAAAGTGAAGGAGAAAAAACCAGGCGTTGCTGTCCCGAGCTCCGGGACCAGGAGTGATTCAGGTTCACGTCTCTCTTTTAGCGCCCTCCATGCCTCAGGACGTGCGAGCGTACTCAAACTCCACTACGCAGCTGGTGGTGCGTTGGTCTCCGCCCATCTCGCCCAACGGGAACCAAACTTACTACCTGGTGAGGTGGCAGCAACAAGCCGAAGACCGAGAGCTGTATCAGCACAATTACTGCTCTAAAGGTACCAAACTACGACAAACTCTCAACTTTTATCGCTAGTTGTTAGATTAGGGAGAACTTCCTGTCAACACACATCTTCTGCCTCCTCCTCCTCCACCAGAGCTGAAGATCCCCATTAGGATCGCCGCCATAGGCGTAGGAGACCAGGAAGAGGATACCAAGCCCACTAAGCCAGACCCCGACGGGCCGGACAAAGGCCCCTGCTGCCCCTGCCCCAAGTCAGTGGAGGACCTGGAGGCCGAAGCGGCCGACGCCTCCTACAGGAAGGTCTTTGAGAACTTCCTGCACAACTCCATATTCACACCGAGGTGAGCGGCTCATTGTCATCGTCTCATTGTGGTGCACCGGTGTAATATAATCTCCCAGGTCTTCATTTGTCCAATTATAGAGTTATGCTCAGTAGTAGTAGAAAAAAAACAAAAAAACTGATCAACATATGTACGCTTGAAAAGCTCTTTTTTAACCCTTTTCTGTCTGATTCAGCTGCCTTTCGCGTCAGACATCTGCATCACATTATCTCTCTTTGTCTCTATACACACACACACACACACACACACACACAGCGCTCGGTCCAGTTGATATTAATTAGTTCTCAGTATGTCTTGCAGACAGAAAAAAAAGGTCTGGATGTATTTTATTTTAAAGATAGACAACAGGTGGGAAGGTTTCACATATTTCCTGCATTTTTATTTCTGGCGGACCTCAGACCCGGCCAGTGTGTGAACCAACACGCATGTCACCTCGTAAACTGGACTGTGCTCATGTGACCGTTACAGACCAGAGACGTGAAACAGTTAGAGAAGGAAAACGTTGCCCATTTGCCCTAAAACGAAATTTCTCCAGATGAAACGAAACCTGGCACACATGGAGAACTGGAACTCTCTTTGTTATATTTTTATTTGACCGTTGCCATTTTCTTTCAGCTGTCCCTCTTAGCAGTTGCGGGGGAGAACTCCTTGCAACTTCTAGTTTTGTAGAATGTAGATGTTTCATCTTAGGTCTCTGCTCTTCCTCTCGCCTCCAGGCCACCGGATCGTCGCCGGCGAGATCTCTTCGGCATCGCCAACTCCACTCACCCCCGCCGCAGCCGGCTGCACGCCAACAGCAGCACCGTCCCGCCTCTCCAAGCTGCCGGCAACGGCAGCGCCGCGGCGGACCTGGAGCCGGCCGACAGGGAGTTCGAGTTTGTGGAGCAAGCGGTGTCTGAGCGCGAGCTGCAGATCTCTGGCCTGCAGCCGTTCACGGTGTACCGCATCGACATCCACGCCTGCAATCGGCAGGTCCAAAGCTGCAGTGCCGCGGAGTTCGTCTTCTCCAGGACCAAGCCCGCAGGTTAGAGCGCAGGTTAGATGTAGTGTCTCCGGGCATGTGATTTTCCTCGGAAACACTAAAGGGTAGCAGACCGAATGTTAGGATTTACTAGCCCCTGAGGAAATGATAACCTATTCTCCCCTGCGGCTCTCCAGAAAAGGCTGACGACATACCCGGCCAAGTGCACTGGGAGGGCCACGAGGACTGGGTGTTTCTGCGCTGGCCCGAGCCTCCTCACCCCAACGGACTCATCCTCATGTATGAGATCAAGTTCAAACTGGCTGCTGAGGTAAGACAACATCTGGGGACACGCTGTTCTTAACCAAAAACATGGGATCCAGAAAATGTATTTGAAAGTCTGATGTTTTCCCAGAAATCTTTAGAGTTTATTTATTAGCGCTGTCCACATCCGAGACAAATCAAGAACCCCTTTGTGCAGAGCATACCTTACTTTGCTTCATAAACTAGTCTGTTGCCCCCTCGTTTCTAGGTTGTAAGAATCTAAGTTTAAACCCTTGATAATTTTTTGTAATATAAAGGCCATACACACTATGAAGTATTACTAAGTACATTATAGTGTCAAGCTAGTTAGTGGTTGCAACATTAGTAGTGCAAAGTAGATATAATGTAGAAATAGTACGTGCTCATTTTAAATAGTCTCAGAAAACACAACCAGAAAAAAAAAAAAGTGTTAATCATGTAAAGGTTTTCATTGCACAGTAAAGGTGAAAAGCATTGTCTTTGGATTTTGAGTTTGTAAAATTCAGTCCACAGTAAGCATTTGTGTGTGTGTGTGTGCGTGTGCGTGTCAGACCGAGAAGCACGAATGCGTCTCTGGTCAGATGTATCAGGGCCAGCGGGGCATTCGGCTGTCCAACCTCGGCCCAGGAAACTACTCGGTCAGAGTGAGAGCCACCTCCCTGGCTGGCAACGGCTCGTGGACACGCGGTGCGGATCTCTACGTGGCTGAACGTGAGACACACACTGTGATGTCACTACGTCGCTTCAGTCGTATCTGTTTTTAAAAGCAGCTCAGACGTGATGACTGCAACCGTTGTAGTAATCAAAGTGTTTTCAACCCAACAGGATATGAAAACTCGCTCTACGTCATGATCTTAGTTCCCGTCTTCACCGTCATCTTCGTCTGCCTTTTGGTCATAGTGATGCTGGTCTTCAGCAGGAAAAGGTGTGTGTGTGTGTGTGTGTGTGTGTGTGTGTGTGTGTGTGTGTGTGTGTGTGTGTGTGTGTGTGTGTGTGTGTGTGTGTGTGTGTGTGTGTGTGTGTGTGTGTGTGTGTGTGTGTGTGTGTGTGTGTGTGTGTGTGTGTGTGTGTGTGTGTGTGTGTGTTCCTGTCTACTGGGGTCATATGCGTAGAGCACAGCGATTGTTTCATAACAGCAATGCAACAGAATATATGATCATGACATTAAATGACAAACACAGACGAATCAACAGTTTACCTTCAGAGAAATCAAGGAAACCGCTTTACTTTTCATCTCCCTGGCAATCAATGTTTCAACCAGTTGCTAATGGTTGATGTGGTCACACAAGGATCCATATTCAATCACAAACCACTCAAACCAACACTCAAGCTAAGAACAAGTATAGTCTAAGTGGCATATATATAATGTGACCTGTGGTAGGTAGTGTTTAGGAAGTGTTTGTGTTCAAATGTTGACTTAAGAGGATGAATATATCATGTATACCTATGTGATTCAATGCTGGGAGACAATGTTGTGATAGAAGAACAACCGCCATGCTATAATAGCTTTCTCTGCTTTTTTTCCCCTTTTCCTGAATCTTAAATCAATGTTTTGAATTGCTCCAACCCCAGTGGGCATTTCAGAAATGTTTTGCCAATATTCATTGGAAAGTAGCACGATTATACGTAATGCAGATCCCAAAGGTTATCACGTGGGAGAAGGCGCGCGCAAGTGTGTTTGTGCATCTGTAAACGGGTCTGTTTTCATTTCCGGTCAGGAGCAGTGACCGGCTTGGAAATGGAGTCCTGTACGCCTCTGTCAACCCCGAGTACTTCAGCGCCGCAGAAAGTGAGTGAGGAGTGAATGCCTGAAATGCAGCGCACGCTTTTATTGTTCCGCGGCGCCTCTTTTATTTACGGCAGATTTCCCTGTGCAGTGTACGTACCAGACGAGTGGGAGGTGGCACGGGATAAGATCGCCCTGAGCCGCGAGCTCGGCCAGGGGTCCTTCGGCATGGTGTACGAGGGCCTGGCAAAGGGCGTGGTCAAGGACGAACCAGAGACTCACGTCGCCATTAAGACCGTCAACGAGTCGGCCAGCATGAGGGAGAGGATAGAGTTTCTCAATGAAGCCTCTGTCATGAAGGAGTTCAACTGTCACCACGTGGTACGCACGCAGTCCAGAATGGATGTTCGTGCACTACAAGACGACGATGGCGTCGTTCAGTTCTCGTGACCCGCTGTGTGTTTGTTGCAGGTTCGTCTCCTGGGAGTGGTTTCTCAGGGCCAGCCCACGCTGGTCATCATGGAGCTGATGACGCGAGGGGACCTGAAGAGTTACCTGCGCTCCCTCCGGCCGAAAGATGTACTGACTGACTTCTATCCTTCATTGTCAAAAATCTGCATTTTTAAAGCAGGAACAATCTACGTCTAGACAAGTGCTTTAGCGCCGCTTCACAAATAATCTCCGCCCCAATCTACCACGCCTGAAAACCCAAATCATATTACCAAAGCCGGCGCTCCGTGTGGGGGTGATAACGCCACAAAACGCTTGCATAATAGCTGGCCTGCTGCGCATGCAGGCGGTAGTAGCTTTATAAAACGCAGCTGCTAGCGAGAACAAGGTCAGCAACGCTTGTAATTCGTTATCCATGTTGAAATTAACTGGCAGTCCGAGGGCGGCTGTTTTTCGTTTTCTCCCGGGAAAGGATCCCGTGATAGGTGCGTGACAAATCAGAGGACACGTCGTGACTGATGAGACCAAATCAAGATGCGACCCTGGGCCTCTTAAGTCATCGTTTTCAAAGGTCACCGTTTAAAACACCAGAGTAGTGTTCGGCATCAACGTAGCTCAATGTATGCCTTTTAAACGAAAAATGTAGTCGTGTGTACGTAGCCTGAGTTGGCTTGATTGGATTGCTGATGACTTGAAGTTAATATCCAGCAACAATATGTGCAACAGTGAGCGGATCGTGACCCGATGAATGCATTTATTTTCAGATAAAAACGACCCGTCTTCTTCTTCGTATGATGCTTTTTAGATGAGCACATGTCAATTTTTGAGAAACCAGTCGGATCCGTTGGTGCAATTAACACTAAATATATATACTAAAATATGATGCCCAACAAAATAAAATAGGAACTGTCAAAAACATTATAACCTAAAAGTTAAGTATTTCAGCACATATTTTGCTGTGAGCTGGTCACGTGATTAAATCTGCGAGGACATTTATTAGTGATGTGGAATGTGCACACGGCATATTCTAAAGGGACTGATGAGCTGTAGCTCAGCTGCAGGAGCTTGTCCTTGCTTAGAGAACTTACTCTCTCCCGCCGTCTGTCTGTCTGTCTGGCTGCAGCAACAGTGGACCAGCCTGTCTCTGCCTCCTCTGAAGAAGATGCTTCAGATGGCCGGGCAGATCGCTGACGGCATGGCTTACCTCAACGCCAACAAGTTTGTCCACAGAGACCTGGCAGCCAGGAACTGCATGGTGGCCGAGGACTTCACCGTTAAGATAGGAGGTAAAGAACCGTGAGGAGGTCAGAGGTCAATGTATGGCATGCTCATGAAGTGGAAACGTCTTAACTATCAAGTCACCGGACAACAGAATCATCAGCGTAGCTTTAATACCAGTAAAGGGAACCGTCTAGGGGCAGCCGTGTAGCTCTGTCAACATGTTTTCGGCCGCAGATCCAGAGCTGACCTCGCCAGTGGGAATGTGATGCAAGTAAACATCTTGCTTCCAGATTTGTTTCCTGTCAGAGAATAGGATCTAACCCGTGTGAAAAGGCCCAGGCCGTCATCAAGACTATTATGGTTACAATGATTGCTAGGAATTTTAAAGTCTGTAATAGCGGTATGGAGGGATCCCTAAGGGGATTGTGGTTGCTCTAGTAAAATATCTAGGCCTATAATCTCAGTAAAGAGCGCCCTCCTGTGGATTACGGACACACATAGTACAAGAACCAGCTGGAACAGTTTACTTTAGTTACTTTATCCCCAGAAATGTTAGATGTCGTCAATGCTTCTTTTTCTCCCCGTGTGTGTGTGTGTGTGTGTGTGTGCGCAGACTTTGGCATGACCAGAGACATCTACGAGACGGATTACTACCGCAAAGGTGGTAAGGGTTTGCTCCCTGTCCGCTGGATGTCCCCAGAGTCTCTGAAGGACGGGGTCTTCACCACCACCTCTGATGTCTGGTGAGCAGGCACGCACAAACAGAACATCAAACAACACATGGTGGCTTCATTTTCTGTGTTTACTCCTTCCAAAGTACTGTAGTGATTATGGAAGAGGCACTGATGTAACCCCCTCCCTCTCTCCCTCCCTCCCTCTGTGCAGGTCATTCGGGGTTGTACTGTGGGAAATCGCCACCCTGGCAGAACAGCCCTACCAGGGTCTATCCAATGAGCAGGTGCTCCGCTTCGTCATGGAGGGAGGGCTGCTGGAGAAACCACAGAACTGCCCCGACATGCTGTAAGACGCACACACAATCTGCTCGCATTTCCCTCCACGAGCCGATGTCTCCCCGTCTGCAGCGTTCTCCCTTCGCTCACAAGCGACGACCTTTTTTTTTTTGAATTCGCACAAACGGGGAAGACGCAGGAATTTTCACGCCGCAGCGTCGATTACATTAACGGCCAACTGTGTGCTCCCAGTGATGTGTTTGTTCCAAATGTGGAACAGCCCAAGTATAAATCCACATCAAAAGAGCGTGTCAGACAAATTTGGCCACCAACCGCAACAAAACACTGAGGAAGCGTCAGATGGCGGAGTCATGAGGGGAACACATGTGAAGGCAACAGGGTGTGCTGGGAGAATGATGACGGTGACAAAAGCAGATTTCTAATGATGAGCGAGTCCTCTAACGACAACCATCTCAACACAATGTCTTCATAAACTTATTCGATGCAACCACAGCCAAAAGCCGGTTCGCTTAGCTCAGCACAAAAACTGAAAGTCAAACTTGTCATGATGGATGAATCGTCACAGGAGACGGGTACAAACGTCATTTGGTTTAAAGGGACAGTAACTCCTCCCTTCCCAAGACTGCGCTAACATGAGCTGCAGAGGCTAACCTTACCTACTGTAGAAACATGGGAGGACCCGCTCCCTGTGTACATATGAAGGGCTCATTCAAAGCTTGTTATGAATATTATATTCTATTTCTGCTAATAGATCCCCCGAAATACTACACACTGGCCCTTTAAATGCCCCTACTGTGAGCTTTGTCGTAGAAAGACTGGGCTAACCTGTGTGTGTGTGTGTGTGTGTGTGTGTGTGTGTGTGTGTGTGTGTGTGTGTGTGTGTGTGTGTGTGTGTGTGTGTGTGTGTGTGTGTTTGTTTGTAGGTTCGAGCTGATGCGAATGTGTTGGCAGTACAATCCCAAGATGCGTCCAGCCTTCGTGGAGATCATCAGCAGCCTCAAGGACGAGCTGGACCCATCTTTCCGAGAGGGAAGTTTCTTCTACAGCGCCGACAACAAGCCGGCCGAGGCCTCTCAGCACCACGTGGACAAGATGGACAACGTGGACACCGTTCCCCTGGAACCCGCGTCTTCCACCCAGCAAACACAGCAAACCCCAGTCCCCCAACAGACCCCGCCCTCCCCGAGCTCAGAGGCTCCGCCGGCCCCGTCGTTAGCCCCCAGCCCCCCCCCCTCTCCCTGCACGTCCAGCGCCGCCATGGACAAGCAGCCCTCCGGCCAGCCGGCGGCCAACGGGCTGTCGGGGGCGGGCCTCGCGGCGGGGGCGGAACTGCCGCCGTACGCCCACATGAACGGGGGACGCAAAAACGAACGTGCCATGCCGCTCCCGCAGTCCTCTGCCTGCTGATTGGACAGGGACACCCACCGGTCTGCAACCCCTGCCAGAACCCTGATGTCTCAGCAGGTGGGATATCTCTTCTGTTCTTCTTCTTTTTTTTTTTTTCTTTTTTTTATCACATGCAGCAAAACCATGACCACCAGCTTGGCGTGACTACTCAGTGAGGAGCAAAGACTCGCAGGAAGGTGGAGAAAACTGTCACTGTACGTGCATGTTCTGCTGTACCTCCACACATCTTTTTCATATTCTTCTAGTTTTGGTTTCTACCAGCTGGCAGTCAGACGCGACACTGCCGTTGCTGCTGAGTGGGAAAGACCACCAAAAAAAAAAAGCTCTCTTTCCGATTGAACCTATTTTGTGAATTGTTTTGAGTTTTTTACATGTATTTTCAGCTGGGAAAAACCAGATGTGTGGGCCTGTATAAACCACCGGCGTTGTGGTCGCTTTTGAGCGGGCATTATGGCCGAAATGTTAAGCATATCTAATGCAGAAGCACTTGGGGGAGGTCGGCGTTCAGTGGTCTCGTTGCTCTGCGGGCTGGGCGTCGGCGTAATACCGGGGTCAACAGAAGGGGAGAATGGTCCAATCTGCCAAATTTGTTGCCAAAATTGTTCTTTTTTTTTTGTCAAACTCTCAACTTTTTCCCCGTAACTCTCCGGATTAAAAACAAAAAAGCACTTTGATCTGCTACCATGTTATTCGTAAACAATATTAACTTCCCTCTACAGTCTGACACTACTCCTCATTGGCTGTTGCTACAGCTACTCGACTCTGCAATCAATTTGACGTTGTGGCTGAAAAAAGTTGATCTGAAATTGAGTCCTCTCACAAAGTGCCGTTCAGTCACGGTTAATAATCGCCAAATTCAATCGATATAAAGGAGGGAGGGGGGGAGTACAAGAGTCAAATCTGAACTCCAGGTCTATACGGTCTCTATCGGGGGTTTGCTCCGAGTTCAGAGGCGTTCTTGCCGTTGCACATGAACAGTTTGTTTTAGACTTTGTCATTAGTCTTGTCATATTTACAGCATCTCTACATGGGCAGAGCATTTATGTACACCAGTTGTTTGTGTCACTTTTCTAACTTTTCTACGGTTGGAGACATTTGTCATGTACAAAAAGAAAAAAAGCTGCTATTCCTTATTTCTCTTGTGGTTGTTAAATGGTTCAAATCTATATAAATATAAAAAGAGAAAAAAAAAAAACTCCTTCGGGTTGGCTCTACGAAGGTTTCCACTACAGTCCTTTTTTTTCTTTTTTCTTTTTTTAAATGCTTGTAATTGTGTTGAAGTGTATCCGAGCTGGTTTCGTGTCTCGCGTCTACGTAACGGTACGACAGTCTGCCTTGTGCTCTGAAACACCGGAGACTTCCCCCTCCCGTCCGTCGGGAGGACAGCGATGGTAACCAATGATCCAGAGGTCGGGCGTCACTTCTGAGTCCCAACTAAATCTCAGGTCAAGAAGAAACGTAAAGTCCTTTTTGTATTTTTGTGCTGTCATACACAGAGACGTGTGTGTGTGTGTGTGTGTGTGTGTGTGTGTGAACCTGATTCTATGTCCCCGTCACTCTGCTATTTCATTTTCCTTGATCACTAGTCAAGAGCAGCGTTTCGTGTGAAACCAGAAGGGTCCCTGCATTAACTGTACGGAGCCCCAACACTGACAAAATCTAACAAAACAACTGAATACACTGATAAATAATACTGTTAGTTAATTAGGATGGGTGTGCTTTATGCTTTTTTCATTTGACCTCCAATCAGTTGGTTTATAAAGACAAAATATTTTAGATAAATAGAAGAACTCATTGGGGGGAAACAGGGAAAAGAACCTAAAGCTTGATTTTTGTTTTCACTCCATTTTGATTATTTAACTAACAATATTATTTATTGTTATATACAGTAATGTTTAATGATGTTTACCACATTTTGTCAGTGTCAGGCCTCCATGTGTTTGTGCTTTGTAAAAACACAGAGTTCAAAGTACAAATGATTGCAAAATAAAATCTCTTCAATGTAGCCTTAAACTCTTATTTTCAGTTTCACTTCCTGCTAATCAACCTCTGTTAAATCAATGGTGGTTTCCTGTTTGCTTCTGGAGTTGTCCACACTATTTATCTTCTTCCTTTTTCACGTTGTTAACACATGTTCGTAGACCAAGTTAAAAGGGTTTGAGAAATACGTGGGATTATCTTTTTTTTTTTCAGATTTAAGAAGGAATAAGATTTCACAACCGAGGACGACTCGTAAGAGCAACAAATGCTCACTAACCTGAACATGCTCTCTTTCATTACAATGCTAAATCTAGATCCAGCAAAGATCAGAGAACGAACTGGTTCTACATCTGAGCGTTAGAAAGGTTGACTGAAGAAGTACGATCAGAGAGGACCACACAGAATAACCTCAAACTGTTTGGATCCCCAGCCCAGATGTTATTTATGTTGTTTTTGTTAAATGTAAACACTGTACAAATTCCCCTCGTTTTTTTTCCCTCTTAATATTTTAATTTTTTGATTTTTGTTTTGCTATTTCGGGGGACGATTTTGTTTATTCCTTCAACCATCCATCTACCTCACCTTTTTAATTTTTCAATCTATTTACATGTACAGAAAAACAGAACGTGTCATCTCCGTTGTCTGTAATGACGACTGTACTGAGTGCTGTTAAAACTCAAACCACAACCTGAGCACTGAGCCCAGTTTGTCTTCTTTTTTTTTTTTCTAAAAATGAATACAGAGTGATCCTTTAAAAACAACAACAGCTTGGTCATTTAATAACACTTGCTGCTGTTCTGAAGGTATTTCATTCTGGAACACCTTTTAGTCGCAGGGTGAAGTGCTGCTGGACTCTGATGTGATGGTTATTAATGCATGAGAGGCACAAACTGGGATCGCCACAGCGTGTCAGCTGTGAACGGACACGCATGCGAATCCACTCTGCTCGTTAGACGGGACAGCGCGGTCTTCAAGCAGTGAGCGAGTTACTAACCGAAGACTATTTATCTTCTGGTTGGATCTCGTGTCTGAACAAACATTCTGCTGTATCTTTTCTGACGCATTAGGAAAGAAATGGGAGGCGCGCGTATACACACAGGACTGCAAGTCCACAGCGCTTCCTCCATGTGGTCAGTGTGACAGTTTCCTCTCCACTCCGAATACGTGGACTTCTTGTGGGATCTGTGTGTCCAGTTGGGGACAGTTTACACCGGTTATCTTTCAACACAACAACCTGCATCACAGGGCTTCTTCTTTTGTTTTTTAAATGTAATCGGAAGCTGTTTGTTTCTCATGATTAATGAGTGGAGTTAAAGATGTTTCGTACGTTGCTTCCGCTTCATGTTTCTGATGCAATTTCGGGACTTTTGGCACCGCTCCTTGTGCCTCGGCCTGTTGCCATGGCGATCATAATCCCGGTTAACAGCTGGGAGTGATTTTGGGTGCAGGAGTCCTTGTCACCCAGTCCGACCGCAGCAGGCCGGTCGGTGCTGATATGAGATGAGGATGGGCATTTCAGTGTTTGTGGTCTGATGTTTTGCCTCACTTGTACCACTGGAGCGCCACAGAATGGACATGAAATCAAATAAATTAGTTCTGCACCCCCCACCCCCCCCCTTCTTTTTTTTGTTACGTTGATGGTCAATTTGTTACCAAGATTCTTTTGATGTGCGTAAGTTATTCATAGCCTTACAGCTCCTGCGTGTTTCTATTGAAATGATCTGTTCAGATTGAAGTTTCATTTTTGGATTTCTTTTGTACATGCTGTTCTAAGATTTTTCTTTACTTTTATTTTCCTGTCATCTATATTTTCTGAGTACTGGGGGGAAATGATTGGCTGAAGGAAGGGAGATTCTGTTTCTCTTGATTCTTTTTTTTTTCTACACAAGATTTAAGATCAATAAAAATGTATGCAAACTGTTTCACTGCTGGTCTTTGTTGGGACGTGTGTATTGTTTATATCTAAAAGCCTTTCTGCCAACGTTGCCTGAAGGGAAGGGTTCAGTTCTATGATGCCGGATAGTTAGGGGAATATTAATGCATCATATGCCACCTGTTTTATTTTGTGAGTCAAATCTGAATAGCAACTAAACCAGCACGTAGAACTTTAATGTTTTCCTCAGACGGCCTTTTTTCAGTTATATTTGAGTATATAATGAGTTATATTAACATAATAAAATATTTTTCATGTTAAACATAATCAATCTAGATGTTTGGGGCCCTTTTAGTTGGGGGTGTACGTAGTGTGTGAGGGTGGACGACTGGTCCTGGCTACTGAAGAGATACTGTGATATCCAAAAACATAAATGCCCTTTATACAATGTCTGCAGTTACAAGTTACTACTCTGCAGCATACGAAAACAATAACTGTGTACAAAAAAAAGCTTTATGCTCCCTTTTAGTGTATGTTATTAGATTATGATTACCGATGCATTAATATGTAAGCAGCATTTCAATGGTTGAGGTCATTTTTATTGCTTTAATTACTGTTGGGTGTTTTGATCTTTAAGAAAACTACCCATCATATAACAAATTACCACATAATTAATTTTTGCAATGGAACCTGCAACTACAACTGCCAAGTCAATGTCGCGGGGAAAAGTCAAATTATTTCCTTCTAATGTAATGTAGCTCAAGCATAAAGTAGTCAAATTCAAGTACCACAAAATGTTACCGCTATCACTTCACTACTTGAGTAAATGTACTTACTTTACACCTCTTCGTGAGGGGTGTATGTCATTGATGATGCAGTTTAACGATGAAACAGCAGGCGGCAGCAGCGAGGCGGTCTGCAGTGAATTTAGAAAGAGAAGAAGAAGCAGACTAGCAGTAAACGTTGTTTACCCCCCGACGGAGCACTGTTGTTGCTGCTCAACAGCCCCTTGCTCAGCGTCAGCTTACAAACATACATTCGGGCGGTGTCACGTGCATATGTGGAAAATAAAGTAGGATAAAATGGTCCCGCACAATTAAGGTAAATAACTGCTCTCTGTGTGGCGTTTTGTTACCTACAATAATGTGCTAATATCAGCTGCTTAGCTAGCATGCTAATGGCACGACGGATATAAACACAGACGGGCTCATTGAAAGCTAGCCTGCATTAGCACACCGCTAGCTACAGGCTGAATTGTGGGTTTTGTTTGCCTCATATAGCGACACCGTTTTTATAGAATACACACAGAATTAGGAATATGGGTTCATTTTTGTCTCTGCTCGACACTAATATCCCTCCGCTGTATGTGTGCCTGCGCACTATTTACTAGAGTTACGCATGGCGCAGAGGCATACAAGTCACTGGGTGCGAAAACGTTTTGGTTTTAATAATCCTGTTGCATGCTCTATTATCCTGGTTTTTGTTCCCAGCTGCAACGGTCAAAGCCCCAAACGCTGCTGTGTCCTGACGCCTCTGTTCATCTGCTCTTCGTTCAGGAAACAGTGATGCCATAGAGAAAGGAGGCACTGCCAAGTCTCCTCCACCGAGGGGAGGAGAGGTTTCATCAGAAATGGCAGCTGAGCTCCATGAAGCTATTTTCGTGGCCAAGCAGGAGCGCCACAAAAACCTGTTCCTGAACTACAGAAACCTGAATCATTTCCCCGTAGAGCTGCTGAAGGATGAAGGCCTGCAGTTTCTGGAGAGACTGTACATGAAGAGGAACTCTCTCACAACGCTGGTATTCCTGTGCAGCACATGTTGACTCTGCATGACTCGAGACCGCTTTGCAAATGTTTTAGAAGCTGCGTTAGTTCAGCGGGGCATTTACACAAGTTAATGTTCTGTTTCGCTCTCTCATCAGCCTGACAATCTTGCTCAGAAGCTCCCAAATCTAATTGAACTGTGAGTATCCAGCAATGCTGTGTTTTGTTTTTGTGCAAATAATCACAACAGTTGTTATTTGACAGAACAGAGTTGCCTGAAACTACACGTTCCATGACATAAAACTGGCTGATGTAACAGGAGAGGTGGCTGGTGAACTGTGAACTGACGACATGTGTTGTAATCTTTGTACTTTGCGCAGAATGAGGCTGTCTGATGCATTCCTAAATTGTAACGCTGACGGACTATTATACTTTAGAATTATGGCCAAAAGTTAACTCCAGAATTACATTGACATGAAAATAAAAGGCCTCTCACACATTACCTGAGATCAAACAGTTTGGTCTATTCAAAGTGTAACTTTTTTTTCTCCTTTAAGGTATTTGCACTCAAACAACATCGTCATTATTCCTGAAGGTAAGTCCTCTGATCCCTTTGTCACTTAGCTTTCACTCAACAGCATGTGACTTCCTGGCTTTGGTGAAGTCTTTATGGCCAAAGACATCTGAACACTAAAACACAGATTTAAAGTAATTCAACAATATTAAAATCTCTCAAAGTTTAAGAAAAAGATTGACAGAAACTAAACGAGCTCAGGCTGTTGAAATCAAGCACAACACACATTCATTTCTTAATACTGATATAAAAAGTGCTGGTTAAGTTTTGTCTTTTCATCATAATGAGGGCAACTGTGGTTTTGGTCCCCAGCTATTGGAAACCTGGCCAGACTGCAGTCATTGGACCTGAGCAACAACGCCCTCCAGTTCCTCTGTCCAGAGATTGGCCGACTACGGTCTCTACGGCACCTGAGACTCTCCAATAATCATCTGAGATGCCTTCCTCCAGGTGAAACACAGCAGCTGTCAGTCTGTCATTTCCTCCTCATGGTATTCAAATGTGATTATGAAAAACACAGTTGAAATTGAAGTATATATATATATATTTATATATATATTTATTTATTTATTTATTTATTTTTATATATTTATTTATTTATTTATTTATTTATTTATTTATTTATTTATTTATTTATTTATTTATTTATTTATTTATTTTACTTGTTTGTAAATTACTTGTTTGTAACACATTTATACTTCATTCACGGTATAAAGTCAAGACATTTTACTTGTAACATTTCCCACTAAGTTATATTATTGTTGGTGATTGTCAAGTTTTGTTTTTTTCTTGTGAGAACAGCAGTCTGAATGGAGTTGTAAGTATTTAATTTGCCAGCAGGGGGCAAAAGAGCTTCTCAACCAAACTGAACCGGATAGCAGCGGCACTGTCCTCATCAACAAGATGGAGCGCGTGTCTTTAAAAATGTGTGTCCAGATGATTATGTTTTCATTTCATTTGATTCTGGAGGATTAACAACAACAAGTGTTGTTCAACTTGATGTTTTAATGGCGTGCTATGATTTAAAGTTTTCAACCTCAGTACATTTTGTGAATAATTCAGAAACATTGGTGACCGCTTGCCAATTTGTTATGTCACGTTTCATTGCATTTAAATCTCAGTCCGATGATGAAAGGTCTCGGGTATTTCTTTTGTTTGAAATGGCCGACATCTAATCGGTAAAGACTGTTGCTCGTGTCCCACCTTCAGAGATCGGCGATCTGCAGGACCTGGAGACCCTGGAGGTGTCCATGAACCAGCTGATGTCCCTCCCGGACCGGCTGCACCGCTGCGCTTCGCTGCAGAACCTGACAGCCGACCACAACCTGCTGGGCCACGTTCCCCGGCAGCTCTGCTGGCTGCACCGCCTCAACCAGCTCTCCATGGCCGCTAACCGGCTGACCTTTCTCCCGCTCGGTCAGTAATGCGCCCCCCCCCCCCCCCCCCCCCCCCTCATCTGTGTGTGGCCTTAGCGATGTAGATACTGTGAGCGAGGCAATGTTAATATCTGCGTGTGTTTGTGTGTCTCAGATCTGGGCCGATCACGAGAGCTGCAGTTTGTGTTCGTGGACAACAACGTGGACCTAAAAGGCCTTCCCTCCTACTTGTATAACAAGGTCATCGGCTGCAGCGGGTAACGGAGCTCATCAAAGTTTGGGTTGTTGGTTGTGCGCCGTTCATTTGACTTGGATCACTTCAACTTATTTAGCCAGTTTGAGTTTGTTTAGCTGTACATTGTTTAGAGAGTGGAATCATATTTTACATCAGTAAAAATCTGATGGAAACACCATAGAAGAAATTGAGCTACACAATGTTGCATGTGAGATTACAAAAAAAAATAATCAGCGTGCCGCTCCCGTGCAGGTGCGGCGTGCCAGCCCACGGGTTGGTGGGCGACCCGGGGGAGGCGCCGGGCGAGGCGCTGAGTCGGGCTCTGGTCGGGCTCCCGGCCGAGGTGAAGGTGGTGGGCTCAGAGGCGGACAGCGTGGTTCCCCTGGAGGAGATCGCCATGAGAGCCCTGCACCGCATCTACCACCAGCGCCCGACAGGTGAGGAGCGCTGAACACCGCATAGATGTATGAATGTGGCCAGCTGGGCCTCACTGACCGAATAGACTCTAACCGACACTTTAGCTTGTTGGCACTGTTGGTTATTTGTTTATACTGAGCAGCTGTCAGCCTCTGACAGTCGGCAGCAGGGGTGTTGAGATTTACTGGTATTGGTGGTAACCGGGATATTATAGCAAGTATAATGTCAATAATGCACATAAGATAAGAACTCTTGTTCCCCACAAGTGATTTTGTTGCAGTTGACATTGAATTGATGGCAGATGTTCGGCCTGGTGGATGATTTTTGTTTAGTTTGTTTTAAATGATTTTGGCCACAATAATCGTGAAAATCTGCTATTGTGAAAGCTGTGACTCCACTTCAAAGCTTGGAACTGTATAAACATAAAGCCAACTGAGGAAAAAAAAGAAAGTTGAACGACAATAAATGCAGCAAACAAGCAAAATGAAAACACCTCTCACTGGAGATTCCACTCCATCAAGTCACATAAAATAACTTGGTTCTGACTGCTTCTTTTTTTTATTTTTAGACCTCAGCTTGCTGCCTCCCATCACCCTCCCCAAGAGCCTGCTGGACCTGCTGCAGTTCCCCCTGGGACACTGCCACCGCTGCAGTCAAACCATGTTCACCATCATCTACCCCAAACTCTTCCCCCTCCGTGACACGGCACTGGCAGGCGTGCACCGCAGGTCAGAACAAGCGCACCCTGCGTTCCCTTTGAGGTTGCCTACAGAGCCACGGCAGAACACTGACCGCCACATGTAGAAACCTCCCTCTTTATTTTTCTCTACGAGTTATGAGCAGTCATCTTTCTCACCGATTCATTTTTTCCTTTTTGAAGGACGACAGTGAGTTTCGTGGCCTACTGCTGCTCCAGTCGCTGCCTCCGGACCTTCGACCTCCAGGGATGACGTCGTTTCCTCTTCCCTGCACACGTTTGCTCGGGAACTGCCGAGCGGTTTCCAGAAAGGCGGCAGATAACGGCACGTAGTTTGTGTGCATCTCGGGGGGGCGGTGAGCCCTGCGCTTCGGCGGCGGTACGAAGGCGGGAAGGACAACGGACACGTTCGGCGAACGTTTCAAGTGCAAGACTCAAAACCTACGTGATGTTCCTGAATCCAACCAACGGGGAGGAAAGTAATTCTCTGTGTGTTCTGGGAGGTCTACATAATAACTACCGTGTGTGAGGAGTAAACTTAAAGTATTAGACCTGAAGTCACTACTAACAAAGGGGCACTTTGTAAGAACACGCACTGTTTGATTTTTGATGAAATCTGCCATTTTTCACACAGAGGTTTATTGCAGCAGACATCCCGTTGATTGTGGAGTCGTATTCGAGGTATTAGTCTTTCTAGTACAAGGGGGGCAACGGCCATTTGTTTCACGTGTAATTTCCAGCAGCAGGCACAGAGACGTAATACAAAATATAAATGTATTCATAAAATCAGTAAAACAGAGTTTGCAGCGTCAGTCATTTTGGAAAGGTAGCCATTGTTTTATAAATGTGACTGCTGTTGGAACAGGATTTGCTATGTTGTTAACATGCTACAAACAAATGGGTTTTTATCTTTGCATTAACTGTGGTGAAAGATTAGCATGAACCCAAAACGATGGAACAGGTTTACACGTCTGAGGTCAAAGATCTCTGTCGGGAATCAGGTTTGTGCTCATCAGAGGTTCTCATGTTAAACTGATGCTCGTGTGCTCATGTTCATTAATTCAATTCATTTTTGTATAGCCCAAAATCACAAATTTGCCTCAGAGGGCTTTACAATATGTACACATTTGACATCCTCTTGTCCCGGGACCCTCACATCAGAACAGGAAAAACTCTCCAAAAAAAACCCTTTAACGGGGAGGAAAGAGGAAGAAACCTGTGGGAGAGCAATAGAGGAGGGATCCCTCTCCCAGGATGGACAGAAGTGCAATGATGTCATGTGTAGAACAGGATAGTGAATTACAACACATTCAATGTAATTACAGCACATTCAATGTATGACACAACCACGACAGGAGGCAACACCTGGTCCAGGTAAACCCGGATACACAGGAACCTGTGAGGCGAGAAAGCACAGAGACTCTGGTGAAGAAGCAGGTCAATAATGTGCATTAATGGTATCGGTAGTATGAAATAGTAATGTGAGTAATAATAAAAGTGATATTAGCAGTTGGAGTCAGCAGGGCCATGGTAGGAGGAAGGTCCAGATGAAACCATGCTCCATGGAAACCTGTGAGGAGAGGAAGCACAAGGACTCCGGGGAAGAAGTAAAGTTAGTAATGAGCATTAATGGGACATCAATGCATACAGACGGAGGTGAAGAAGAGGAGGAGAGAGGTGCTCAGTGTAGGAAGTCCCCCTGTAGTTTTTGCTTATACCAGTTTGTCCATGGGCCGGTCCAAGGCAAGCCAGAGCCAGCCCTAACTATAAGCACTATCAAAGAGGAAAGTCTTAAGCCTACTCTTAAATGTGGTGAGTGTGTCTGCCCCCCGGACAGAAACGGGAAGCTGGTTCCACAGAAGAGGAGCTTGATAACTGAAGGCTCTGGCTCCATCCTGCTTTTTTGTGCATTACTGTGTTGTACTATTCTAACTTATCTTTTGTTTTTGATTGTGTTAAGTTTGGCAGTAAATGTTGACTGATTATAACATCTTTCTGTGAATTTCTGTCTCTCTTTCATTTTTTAAATTAATTTTACACCAAAGACTGTTTGTCAGAGCGGAATGCATAAAAAAGGTGTTAATGTGACAGTTGGACATTTGCATGTTAACGTCACATTGCAATGATTTGTGGGTAATTCCCTTAGGCTAAGTCAGCATACCATGCTGACTTACGGAAAGGGTTCATAAAGGGCTCAACATGTCTGCCTGAGAGCCCTCAAACACTCGATGATTTGACAGTGGGACATCCCTAAACCCTCACGGACGTCGCGGGAGCGCGCCTCAAAGTCCTTGAGTCCGTAAGGTGGGACATTGGGATTTGGCCATGGAGACGTAAAAAAAAAAAAGGTAAACAAAGAGGACGGATCGCGTGTGTTCAGCCTGTCTTATGACATTTACTAGAAATATTTGTCTTTTCATGATCTGATATTTCCCTCAATAACTTGTATCATGAATACAATTAAAGTCAGAGAGCTGGAGAGACAAAACACTTCACACAATGTATCATCATCTCATTCAGTCACGTGAGGCGGATCATTTCTGAGTGTTTGAGTTGTATAATTGAAGAAACAATAATCATATTCTGGGTAATTTAATAATGACGTCACAATTCCAAGGAACTATTGTTACGTGTGTATCAACAGCTTTCTGAAATGCTGTCTGTGAGTGATAATGGAGGGCTGTGGAGCAGGAGGCACACAGCGGCAGCGTCGCCAGGATCGATGGCGTGTTGAGATGATCCTCTCTGGCTGCAGCTCCAGCTCTCTGCCCTCCCTCTGGGAATATCGCATCTCTGCTGACTGCACTCATGAAACAACACAGATTCATATGCTGCATGTTCACATGAAAACATATAGGCACACAAGCCACACACACACACACAAAGCATGATGAAAGTCTACGTTATAAATACAAGATCTGCACCCAATGTGAGGATCAGAAAATGCATCCATTAGTCTATTTACTGTATCTATAATGTTCGCCATATCAATGATAATACATTACTTTTGCTATCAATTTCAACCCCTTATCTGTCCATTTCACCATGTATCCTTCTTTTAGCTTCCGGTAGCGATTGGAACAGTTGTGATCATTACCCGCCTTCAGCTATCTCTTTTAATCGTTTAACTTATTGTTTGTATCGCTCTGCTCACTTGCTATGTTTTCACACGTGGTGTACAGTCTGTGGTTACAGCAGACTCAGTATGTGGACAAATAGGCTGTGTCTATTTTATTTAATACAATCGTATTTCTATTTTTTTCAAAGTTGGTTGGGAATCACTGCATGTGGCACAAGCCGAGGCTGTTAAACTAATGAATTACAACACTTTAACAGTGATTGCTCTACAGATATGGATTATCGTGGGCCCGGTATTGTTGCAGGTTTTTCTTAGCACCCAAGTCGGCAAAGCAGCTAACTGTGTGTAGCTGTTGAGTGGAGCCCGTGTTGTGAGACACAGCATGCAGCAGCTCAGTCGTTTCCTGTGGTAGAGCGCGAGGGGTGACTGACAGACGGAACAACAGCCGGCTGGAGCGCATGGAGATGTCACACGAACTGTGCCATGTCACGTCACGATCACAGAATGGTCATTTCTGGGGAAAGTGTCCTGTTCACATCTCAAATCTGCTTCAATCGGTGGCAACACAGCGAGTGAGATCAATTGCGCTGTTGGATCATTAATGTGGGAGGGAGGTGTGGAAGGGCCGGTGATGATCTGAGCCACGCGCGGCGCAGACGGTCGATCCTCCTCCAGATCCTCTGTTGAGCCGATGTCTTTTATACGACCCGACGGGTTAACTGGATGTTCTGCTGTTAAAAAAGATCAATGTCAGTATGATGTTTATCTAATGGCAGCAGTGATGAGTGTTCAACAGTCACATGTGTTGAACTGGGAGGTGAGAAGCGGAGAGTACATCCGTCCTCACCTCTGCATGTCTCTGACATTACCTCCCTGACATGATCTTTCCGGAGTCGCAGTATTTAATGAAGGCGCTGTGTCTCTGACCTTTGACCTCCCGAGTGCAGGCTGTTTTATCAAAGAGTTCCATTTCAGCTGCACTCACTGTACACAGCTGCAGAAGTAACGGTCACACAGGACACAAATGGTTAACAACCATCGGGCAAAAAATTCATACCAAAAAGACAAAAAACAACAACAAATGTCGACGGTTCCGGCTAACTGGCCGAGAACATACTCTCAAGAAACTGATTGATGAAATGATCGTGCAGCGTTTCAGGCCCAAAAGGCTGTTTTTGTAATGATTCTCGTCAGTGGTTTTAATCTATAATTCATCACATTCAGTTCAGAGAAAGAGCCCGTCGTCCTTCTTTAGTTTGGTTCCTGACAGTTTATTTTTGGGAGGATATTCATGTGTCATTTGACTCACGTGTATTTGATTATGTAATGTCAAGGACTTCGGGGGCAAACAGTGAGGAGGATGTATATGGGCACATATGTGCCCTGATGGGATGAATATGACAGGCAATATTAAGGCTAAGATAGGTTAAGATAGACTTTATTGTCCCGAAGGAAATTTGTCTTGGACACATACAGCTGTTAAAAAACACAAAAATAACAAAGTGCATACATACAGTACTATGCACAGACTGCCACCAGCCAACAAATATATTGAACACTGCCCATCGCACAACACACCTGTAGTCATCGTAACAGTGTACATAATATGTACAGTAAGAGTAGAGCAGTCTCATCAACGTAGAATCATCATAGAAAGCACATGTGTCCAGTTAAGATACAAATCAGCGTTACAGGGGTTGGGCTCTGGCTAGCTTGCCATTTCGGGCTTTGATGGACAGGAGGACAAAGGAGTCCTCAAAGCGGTTGAGCCTGCACTGGGGGACTCTGAAGCCTCTGCCTGAGGGAACAAGCTGGTATTCAGGGTGGAGGACATGGGTGGGGGATGCTGTCTGACTCCCATGAGTTTCATATTTTCAATATTAGCATGCTCTATATTGTTGCCATGCAGTGTTTGCGGTGCAGGCTGAGCTTAAAGTGGGATCAGGTGATGTTTTCTTCGCATGAGGTGTTGGTGGTTCAGTGTTAATTACGCAATTTATTGAATTGAGCTGATTTTAAAAATGAGTTGAATTGAAAGAGAAGACATGGTAGCTCTAGTTCTAACCGCATCTTTTGATATCTCCCATCAGTGGGTCAGTGTCTCTGTGGGAAATGAGAACTACTAAGTGATGGTGGTGTGTGAGTGTGTGTGTGTGTGTGTGTGTCTGCACATGTGTTAGTACGTGCATGTGCAGACATCAGTGTATCTCAGGTGGTACCTGCAGAACTTTGTGCCATTTCAAGAGTCCCAGCGGGTTATTGTCTGCACAAATGGAAAGAAGGTCAGATGTGTGAAGAAGCTGGAGTGGAGGAAACATTAGAGCGCTGCACACTTTGACTCTCTGCGTCACTCACTTCGTCTCTCTCTGTCTCAGTCGCTCACAGTGAATTTTAATGCAGAACTCCAGATTGTATGTATGCCTTATAACAATGTCTAGAAACGTTGATTCATACAGTATATTTGCATTTTATTATATATCTTTAATCAATAGTTCTATTTTATTCAGTATTTGTAATGTTTCTTTTACTTATCCTGGTTGAAAAATAATTGAGATAATAAATATATTATTATATTAAAAGTAAAAATGAATACTAGCCTACTTTATTAAAATACAAGTTGTATTTTAAGGAATCCCCTCTCTGTCTTTTCTTCTTTTTTTTAACTGAAGTTATTTATTTAGTTTCATCAGTTTTATTAGGCAGTCTCAGATGTGACGGACTACTACTGTGTTCTACAGATGCGTGTGAAATCTTGCATCTTTCAGCCACCCTGTGACGTCAGAGGGCGCGGCCATTTTGTTGGCAGCATCAAGTTAACACAATGAGGACGAATGTCAGGTGATTCAACCATCAAAGTAAAAGCCACCAAAATATCCACCAGACACAAATGTGAAAAAACCTGAGCAGCACGTGCCTGTTGTTGGTGAGGAAGAATTTTCTAGACGTTCGAGCGCCACGGGGATGTTTCCGTTTGGTCTGTTTTTTGGGATATTCAACGACGAAATATACGTTTCATTTGACCTCACAGGGAGTTGACTTGATACGGTTTTATTTCGTAAAATATTAAGAGGAAGTGCGTGACTTCTTAGTCCGTCTCGCTTTACACTTGTTGGTGGAGGAGGAGGCGGCGCGTTTCCACCGGGGACAGTCCCGTTGAGTGGAGCGGCAGCACGGTCGGACATTTTCAACCTGTGACGAAACAAATACAGCAAAATAAATAGAAGAAGAAGAAGAGGAGCAGTGTAAAATAAACAAGGTAGGTCTGACCAGTTTGGCTTTCCTTTAAGTCCACTGTTAAGGAAAAAAAACAGAACAACACCACGTGAACTTTGAATTATTCATAAAATATGTGGCTGTCTTGTTAAAGTTTCCACCGGCGACGGTTTGATTGTCTGTGATTAAAGCGAATGTCTTTGCTAATTTTCAAAGCCCACGAAATCATATCTGAAGGCGAAATCAGTGTAAATGCCCCTGTGGTGTTGCTGTAGCACCGATTAATGCGCATTAAGCGTCGCACTTTGCGGCGTTTTCTGTGTCCGTGTTTGGAGGGGAGCTTCCGTCTTAAATATATTACAGGATTAAAGTAGTTGTTTGTTATCAGGATTCAATTAAAGGACAAGGCAGCCTCTGGGAAGCTGTTTCCCTCTCTAAAAGATTGCGCGTTGAGGCGGACGGTTTCAGCACCGCGGACAGCTCCGGAGCAAACGAGCTCGAGCTGGCAGAAACACACGTGAGCTTCACCAACAAATCAGAGCTGTTGGTGTTGAAATATATGTCAAAGTCTCTTTATTTTTCATTATACAAGCAGTGTGTGTGTGTGCGTGTGTGTGTGTGTGTGTGTGTGTGTGGGGGGGGGGTTATCCGGTTGTGAAACCAGGCGGAACGAGGCACGCCACGAGCGACAAGTAGAGAACTAGATCTGCCTTTGAGAAGCAAGAGGATTGCGTTGTCACGTTTTGGTCGATGGGAATTGAGATGGACATTGTTTTGCATCGGTCTCTTCGGAGTAGTCATGGCCACGGGGGTGTTGTGATGGAGGAGAGGCTGTCTCTGGCTACGATGTGATGATTCCCTTTTGACTTTATGTTTACATCTCTCTGTCTGTCTGTCTATCTATCTATCTATCTATCTATCTATCTATCTATCTATCTATCTATCTATCTATCTATCTATCTATCTATCTATCTATCTATCTATCTATCTATCTATCTATCTATGTGTCTGTCCATCTGTCTGTGTTCTGGGAGAGTAGTACGTTGTGGTTAAAAGCACGCGGTAGGAAGGCCAAAGCACTGTTGTTGTTTGGCACACCTAGAGTTTGGCAACGGTTGTGTTCCTGTGTCTCCATGCGGGGGATACGGGAACATACATAGTTACCTCTCTGACTCACTGAAACAATATTTGTAGAGACATGGTTATTGCGTCTGCCTCATTATGTGTGATGTTTTTACTCACAGCCGTTTTATTGTCGAAGAGAACCACACCTCCATTCCAGGAAAAACAGAGCGTCACACAGAGTTTTGGCCCTCCCTGCTTCCCGTCCCGCCACCGTCTCTGTGTTACAGTAATGTCAGAGAGGACAAAGAGCTCAAGTCAACCCGTAAGCAGGTCAACACCATGTGTATTGTCGTTGTTTGGCAGCCCAGTGTTATTTGTTTTCCAGGAGTAAACAGATAGATACTTCAATTAGGACAGGAAGTGACCACGGAGCATACTACGCACGCTGATACCTCAGTCAACTAAAACGTACCCAGCCTCGTTAGAGCCGAAGGCACCAACTCATGCGGCCTTTTCTATTGAGCTGATATGCGGAACCATCAGCACATTGACTCCCACACAAAGTTAGAAATTCTAAAACACATCATTTAAAACCAAAAGTCTGAGTGAGCTGTTTGCTAAACACTGCCACTGAAATCAAACACCCAATTAGCAGTCGCCTGTACCCAGAAAGCACCGATGAAAACACTTGTAATCACTTAGAAATCAGAGCTTGAACACTATAAATAGGACAGCCTGTGTTGTGTGCACGACAACAGAGGACAATAAACTGAATTTAGTTTGCAGTGCAACAGAGTAATTCTATTCATGTCACCTTCATTTAAAGTAATTGTGTGTGATACTGGAGTACTGGAGTATATGAGTGTCGACAGTAAACACATTGCATATACGTTGTTCATAATCTTTCTTTTAAAGCGTGCTACAAATCAAAATCAAAAAGACTCGCGATAAAAGTCTTTTACACTTCTAGTCAGTTGGCATGTGGCAAGAGCTATTTATTTTGCGTTTGTGTGTTATGTTGTGAAGCAAAAATATCATTTTTAGACACCTCGGATTAATATCATTGACTTGCTGCTAGAAAAACTACGATGGAACGCCACTCAAAGTCAGAGTTCCTACTTGTAAACTCAATCTACCCCGACTTCACGAAGAAGTTATCTTCTTGTGTTATCTGACTTCACACAACAACGGGAGGGTACATTGTAAATGGTAAAACCATCAACTAAAAGGCAATGTAAAGTATATTTAGCTTGCATTTAATTAGAACAATACAGACAATCACACACCAAAACCTGTTCTGTTCTGCATGTAAACTGATGTAAACAATATTTCTCCCCTGTTATAAGGTAGCTGCTTACATTTAACAGTCACACGGTAAAAAACTGTGAAAATGCCCCCAAAACATGTGGAGGTTGTACTCAAAGAAACATCACTTCAGCGTCACAGTCAGCCATGTTTGTTTTTGGCATTGTGAACCCGGAGTGTCTGGAAGGCAGCATTATATAGTTTTGAACCTGGTTAGTTGTGATTTCTCCTTCGTTGAAAGAGGTATTTGTTGTTTTTGCGCTGATTCTCCACACATGAACATGAAGTCAGGGCGCACGAATAATCTATTTGCAGCTGAGAAAATGGTTCTTGCCTCGACTGTCACACAACCCCCCCCCCCCCTCATTACCCACCGCTCACCCATCCATCACCCTGCCCACAGAAGAATGGCGAGAAATTGCCACCAGCCTCCCGCTACATCTGTGGGAAAAACAACACAGACGACTCTTCCTCTTGTCCCTTTTCACAGTCACACCGTTTAATTAATTCCCCTCTCCTTGTTTAAGCGTCTCGTGAATCTTTTTGCTCTCTCCTTGTTGAATTTCAACAGTGATCTGCTACAAAAGTGCCAGATGGTAGAAAAGAAAAAAGAACAGGAACATCCATGAACGCACCTTGATCACAATCTTCTCTCTCAGTGCATGTTGCTCACTTAAGCAGGGAGATCGCGTTTGCAGTCCATTCTTGGCAACTGCTGCTTTTCTAACCATGTGGGATTTTTATATACAGATTTGTTTTTGGCATGGCCTCTTAAAACTTGTTAATGGCGCATTATTCATCAGAATAGTTTGTCATCTTTGGCTATGAATCCATATTTTATGGGAGGGACAGCTGCTTTTAGAAGCCCCGCAGGATGTCTTTGGGCTCGCCCACACAGTGTGTACTTGGAGTTAAACCGTTTGTGCTACTTACAGAGGTGTGGACTTGAGTCACATGACTTTAGGGCTTGCAATTCTCTTAAACACTAATGGCTCGTGACTTTAGACTTTACTATTTTGATTTGGAGTGACTTGGTATCCTTCCCAAGAATAAATAAAGGATAAAAATGATGCTATTAAAAAAAAAAAGGGAATCAATTCCCCGTTTTTCCATCATGCGTGAGGGGAAAGGTCTGGTTTGACAGTCTAGTCTATATATATATATATATATATATATATATATATACATATATATATATGTGTGCATATCCACGCTTTATGATTCGGGATGACACAGCAGATCTGTAGTAACCCGATTCCTCTGCGCCTCAACCCTCTTTGTCCTTTTAACAGTTCATCGATTGAGTTTTCTCAAACACAGAGCAGTCTTCAGGAGGAAAAAACTACTTTGAATAACAAACGTACAAATAAAATAAAACAATGCTAAATGAATCCCACAAGAGTGGTCCTTTCCATCCCGACAACGGCCATTATAACAGCAATGCTGTCAGAGGAGAAGGAAAAAAGGAAAAGGATTTACATTTGGTGAAATAAACACAAACTCTCTTACCCTTATCAAGTCATTTATGTGTTTGGTATATTGTGTACATGTACCTAGATTATATTCAAATATATATACATATATAGTGTGCTACAAGCGCCCGTCAGCATTGAGTATGTGTGAGTGTAGAAATGAACAGCATGTAAGGAGCAGCATGTTAACAGGTGTCCATTCGAATGCAAGAGGAGAGAGGAGAAACGGTGGGAAGGCGGGGGCGGTGGGAAGAGAGAGATGTTGTGTGTGTGTGTGTGTGTGTGTGTGTAATACACGTGCACTGTAGGTTTTGTTAGTGGGAGCAGAAAGTGGAGAGAGCGGACGTGAATGGGTAAGAAAAAGGGAAAGCGTGTACGAGGGAGGTAAAGTAGAAGAGAGTGGTCCACCCATGTGTTATGTAAGTGTTGTGAGGCATCTCTCTCTCTCTCTCTCTCTCTCTCTCTCTCTCTCTCTCTGTATGTGTGTGTGCATCCTGTAGGCCTACAGATTAATCCAGTGGGTTTTATCCTCAGTGAATGGGACAGTGGGGCTTTGCAGTGATTATCCCTACAGGCCACAGGATGATTGCTTTGTATCTCCTGTACGTCCCACACCGCCATGTTCTCCATGCCTGCACATCATTCGGCCTAGCTGAACAACGAACACGTTGACGGATCGTAGCGTTCGAAGGAGACGCCTGTGGGACATTAGACGATCCGCCGTAATGACCCCTCGGCTGTTTCTAGAACCGTTTCAGCCTTCGTCATGTGTCCTTTTCGGAGCGAGCGCTCCCCCTCTGCCGTCCGTCCATTTCTTTGCTTAATCTGCCCGTCTCGATCCAAGCCCTCCCTCCCGCCGTAGCTTTCTGTCTGTCCGTCCTCCTTTGGATTATATAACCAGGAAATGTCAGAAATGCAATCTGCGTCATCATCCCTGCTCAGCTGAGACCAAAAAAACGACAAAAACCGTCCGAATGCTGGGAGACATTTGTCATTTGGGTCTTGTGATCCTGCGTCGCCGCGGAGGTCATGAATGCATGCAGCATTTTTACACTCGCAGCCATGTGGTCAGGTTGTGACCTTGTACCTCTTTGCTCAGTGTTACAGGACATTCTAGCAAGAACATGAGCCCTATAGGGTCTGAGATGATGCAGATTTGGGGATAATAACATCCAGCGGCTCCGTCATAACAGCACTGAAATAACATGCTCGGACGTTTGTCCCCCTGACAGGAGATTTCCCCCTGTGAGTCCTGCCTGTCTCTCCGTAGGGAAGGTTTTAATTCGCAGACGCCATATTAGCACGACAGCCGCTGCTGTGGGCATGAAAACCAGCACCGAATGAGCTTTTCTGCCTCGTTCCATTCACATTCAACCGCTGTGGTTCAGCCTGGATGGAAACGAGGAGGCTGCTCTCTGAACGTGTTAAAACCAGTGGCGGGCCGGTCAGGGCCTGCAAGGCCTTCTCTGCTGGCCAAAACATAATCACAAAGCTATTTATGATGGATGGGATGGACAATAGAAAAAAACAACAGCACACGTACCGCACGTACGCACTGCATGTGCAGGCGTGTACTGAAACACACACGCACACACACACACACTGGATGTTCTGCATGTACTCACACACCGCTGGTGCATTAATCATGTTGACCTGCCTCTAGCCAGTGAATCATGAAACATGGTTCTGCTTTGATGCGGGGAGATGTTGGACACTCCCACGCCCGCACGCCCGAGTGTTAATTAACTGACACAGACCACACACACACACACACACACACACACACACACACACACACACACACACACACACACAGGCATACAGTGCTGCGCGGTGAGTCTCCTTGAGTTTGCGCTTAAACGGACAGAAGAGAAACGGATGCTCCTTAGAGACAATTAATTCTGTCCTGTTTTTATTCAAGATCATTATTACAATTAATATCACCCCCCTTACCTTCAGTATTTTGTTTTTTTTGTGCAACACTGCAGAGGTAAGAGATGTGCAAGAGTGAGAGCAAGGAAATGCAACTGTGTTGAAATCTTCGCTGCTCCTCCGTGCATGTTCCTCCGTGCATGTTCCTCCGTGCATGTTCCTCCGTGCATGTTCCTCCGTGCATGTTCCTCCGTGCATGTTCCTCCGTGCATGTTCCTCCGTGCATGTTCCTCCGAGGGTTAAATTGCCGCCACTCACTCGCCCGGGGTTCACTCTCGTGCCGCACAATGTCTCTATACACAACCAGCTTTGCTCGCAATTATACCAAGCAAAGGAGCGGTGCAGAAATAGCTCTGCCAATTCCAAGTCACGCTGTGCCCACCGTCTCATTTGCATACCTCTCCAACTAATCCGCAAAAACGACTTCACCTCAATTGGTCCTGCGTTACGTGCTTCAACTGATTGATGGCTCAATCAGGTTGCGTTTCAATACAACTCGTTTTTCCAACAAGATATCACATTTGAAAATGAGCTCCACCAAAACGGGAGAGGAGACGATTAACCGTGGTGGCTTTATCCTGACTTCTTCAAGTAGAAACCATCGGCCTCTTCTGTCAAATAACACAAAAAAAGACTCTTTGTCCTCAATTTATGTGTGTGTTACGTCCCACATGACAGCCTATTGAAACAGGAAATAAATCAAAATTTTTAACGTCCCATTTAATGCACTTAATTAATAGTTTTTCATACTAGTGTATACAATTGCAAGTTTTACTCCAACCAACAGGTGAAGCTTCAAAGTAAAAACACCATCTTCCCAGCAAGGCTCCTTCATCACTGACATCTTCCTGTACAAACTGGGTGTTTAGCATTTTCAGTTTTTTTTCCCATTTTACATGCTTTGAAGGGATTTTTCTTTGTTGCCCGAAATAGCTTGTCGTTGTATTCCTCCACGATCGGGGCTGCGTGTTAATCGTGTCAGCGTATGCCGGTGCTAATCCAGACCCCCTTCTGGAGCGCTGTGCCAAAACTGTACGCTGCTCTGTTCTTGCTTCCACTTCGAGTCCACGCGCCATGACACAAACTCACTTAGTTCAAGCGATGCCCCGGTGAAACGCCGTTGTAGGAAGAAAGAAGACGTGAAGGCCGATGAGGCGGACAAAGTGGGAGGCAAACCGAGACAGACAAGTTGGAAACGAACCAACGAAAGAATGACATGTTGTCGGCAGGACCTTTTCACTGTTCAATGAGGCAGACGGGGATTCTGTCCTTTATAAAACACAACAATTTCCCTCTTCTTTTCGGCACAACTAATGCAGAGGCTGCTGTGTTCAGCAGGTTCTTACCTGTTTTGCTCATCATGGTCATGTCCTCAATCTTTCCGAACCTCCTGTCGCCGCGTCTCCCTTTCACATCTTTTAGGATTAATGCTATTAATATTTTAATCAATAATTCATTGGTGCCCTTTTAATGTCTCCATTCAAGCCAGTGTTCTCCCATCACGCTTGAATCTGTTATTTCTAGACGGGAGGCGTTTTATCGTCTGTATGGTGTTTTTGTAACCTCTAGACATCCCTTGACAATTATTATAACGTTTTTGTCCTGAACCCCGTTGATAGAATGAATGAATTTGTTTCTGTAGGTGGCGAGAGTCTCATGCCGCTCACTTCCTTTTAAGGAAACTGTGTCACTTCCTGTGAGCTTGAGGATTTGCCCTGCGAAAGACCCACCTGACACCAGCCGTTAAGTACAGATCCTTTTGGGTTGTTACTTAGAATCTTACGTGATAAGATCCCTCTCACTCTGGGGACATACCCCGCATACGTTCAAGGACAGAGAGGGTGCGGAAAGCATCAGGTGAAACAAAGAAAGCATGAGAGAAGAGAGAGAGAGCGAGAGAGAGAGAGGAGAGAAAACAGTGGAGAGTAAATCCTCTTTCCCCGCTGACTTTAATCTCTCCACAGGAGGCCGGCACTTGGGGGCTTACAGCAGCCGTCAGTTAAAGGAGAGTGACAGCCGTCGGGGCCGCAGGTGGGGGATGGGGACGGCCGCACGAAATGTATTGCAGACATCTATGGTTCCCGGAGGATCACCTTTTGATTTTCTGTCTTGACATGGAATTTGGTACTCAATTTGGTAATCTGTACTACATACTAAGTCTATAAAGTACTACCGTACATGCCAATCATCTTGGTATACTGGTTTGGCAACTTTTTAAAAGATCAACAGACTTGCTATTGTTTTGTTTTAACATCCATAATCTGTTTCAGTTTCTTCCAGCTGTGTGCATTGCATTGTGGGAGAATACAACAGTCCACTAAATTTTAGGGTCTTTTCGTATGGATTTAGTATTGTATTGTATTTAGTATATAGTATGGATTTGGGACCAAGCTTATGTCTTGTTATCGCACCAATGAATCTGATTTGTTGAAAGTAAAACTAATTAGTTGAGTGTCAGAAAGTGTGCTAAATGGATGTCCATAGGGGTTAATCTGTGGTTTACCAGCTAAAGCGTTAAGGTTCTCTGTTTGTTGTTCAGAGCATAAACAGAGCTGCAAACAACTATTTGCAATGTAAAGATATAGTGGAGTAATGGCTACCTGAACAGAGACTGAAGTCTCAGGTAAACACCTTTAGCTTTGTCAGCACTGTTGCCATTGTTTGCACTGTTAGAACCCACAGCTGCAAGCCATCGTGTGGAGGCAACCCCTCTACTCTGACTTTGCGAATTTGGCACCTTTTTATCTCAGAGCGAGAGCGTTACAGGAAGTGTGAGAGAGTTGGAGGGAGTGTATGAGGGGGAAACCAAGAGATGCAGTGATTATGCACAAAATCGATGTGTGCGATCAGATGTTTGAGAGGTCACAGGTGGCCAGTGTTTATCCAATCAGGGACAAGTGGCGGGATCACATCATTCTTAAACTCGGCATACAAGCAAACACAGTTAATTGCACCAAATGACATGTTGTGTACGGTAAAAGCGTAGAATGCGAATTAAATTGGTGAAGAGACGAGTTTTGATCATAATGTTGATAGATGGAGAGGTGAGCGACACACACACACACACACAGTGACAGTGTCAATATAAGAGGAAATGAGAAGCTGTGCTGTGCGTGTTGACGGGAAGCGACTCCACTGCAAAGAGATAAGCAATCACCGCCGGATCGATACCACAGCAGAACATTACACCGGGATGTTAGTGACTGCGTGAGAGGCCACAGCATTAAGTTCTGTTCAGTTCAGTCATTGTTGCTTTGTAAATGTACCGCGACGTGTTTCGCTTCAGCACACGAAGAGTGCGGACGCAGCACTGGGCCGTCAACACCGCTGCCACGGTCAACACAACCAATGGAACGCTGTCAACATGTGGGCGTGGTTTGAGCACGGCGACCGACACGACCGGTGTCGGTTTGCTGCCATGTTGGAACTTCATGTCCATTCCCTAAAACGGAGACGAGATAATAACCTGACAAGAAATCAGTGTCCAGACCGTGTGTACAAACCGACATGATTGAGGTTTTGCTCACCTTTTCTTGTTTCTCTTTCAACTCCTTCAAAGTCATGTTTGGCTGGTGAAATCCACAGAGCAACTGTTTCTTGTGATGCTTAAAACGTGGTGGATTTGTGTTCAGGTCATCTGTTTTTTTTCGAATCCCCTGTAATGTAGCTGATGAACTGGACTTTATTTTTGCTGTGGCACCCATTGTAAGGAGATCTGGAATACAGCGTCAGCCGAATGGCTAAAATATAAAATGGCAACAGAGAGGGAGGGCGGGCATGAAAGAACGAGAGAAGCACTTTGAGAAGGCTTCTTTTTTTCCCCTCTCCGTCTCGTTTCCCGGCACATGTTCAATTATTAACCACCCTGACGACTCCGCCGGGATGGAGGCAAAGACAGACAGACAGAAGGCGGGGCAGGACAAGGAGATGCTTTTATCAAACATCCAGCTGTGACTCAAACTGACCTTGTGTCTGTTCATCTTGGGACCTTGTGATGGCGACTTATTGATGGAGGCCTATAGGGCTCCATCAGAAGATAGCTGGTGGTACATCCACAGGAATCCCATCTGTTTTTGATATTTTACCAGAAAGTGTCATCGGAAGGCTAAAAGATGAATACAAACTACACCGTAGCAATAGCACAACAATTTAAAGTGAATGTGTTTTTGTAGCACATCAAAAGGTTCCACTTTTTAATCCATAAAAACCTGGATTTAGAAATGTTTTTTTTTGCCGTGTCAAATCAATCAAAGTGAGTCTCCTCCTGCAGCCTCAGCACCTGATTGAGTCCAAAAGTCAGCCGGCTCCTGGTCCCGTTGCTGCACTGTGTATTGCAGTAGATTAGATTACATCAAGCTGTAATGATCCCCGAGCTAAATAGCTGCTGAGTGGTTAAATTCATATCAAGCCACATTAGCCCTAAAACCTCTCGCAATATGATTTGTGCGATGGAAACAAGAACACATTAGAGGCACAAATGAGATCTGATTGGATTGCATTAGGGAGGTAGAGAAGGAGTGATGGGAACGTAGAGACTGAGCCGGTCCCCTCTGTCTCCTCCAGCAGCAGCAGCAGCATGTCGCTCTGTCAGCCTGCAGAGTTACAGCAACGTCCATTTTTCAGGGACCATATTCCTCCAGCTCTGCTGCGCACGGCTTCATGAAATACTGTCTGGAAGCGCGTCAGAGGAACAAAAATAGACCCTGGTGACACTTTGTCCTCAGTGATGGAGCTCATCTCTCGTTTATCTCCCTTCTCTGATCATCCCCGAGGAGGAAACTCTGGGTCAGCGACCATCTTTCTCAAAAGGACGGTGTGTTGGTTGCGTGTGTGACTACTGGGGGCTGTACACAGAAGCAGAGCCTGTTTACCCACAGTGTTTTAAACAATAAATTATGCATCACTTTCACGAGGTAAGAATTTCGCCCTTTGCTTTGGCTCAGTCAGCAACACTTGTGCCCTTTTGTATCTCAAAACCGAATCAACAGTGCTTCGGCTCCTGTGTTGATGGTCTTTTTTATGTGCTGTTGACGGTTGATGGTATAGGACTGCTTTTTAAAGGAACACAGAGGACTCTACCTGCATTGAGTTGTAATCCCTGCCTCCCACAAACTAGTAGTTGTTCGTGTGAAGCGGTGCTTTTGCCGAGTGATAACGGAGTTCAGGGCTGCTGTAAAAGGCTCTCCACTGTTTTGCTGAAGGACACTTTGACAGTAGCTGCTACGAGGAGCGATTGAACCTTTCGACCCTGCTGTTATGGAACAGCTTGTCCAACCTCGAGATGAATACGTCAACGGATGAGGACAGAAAAGATAGTTATGAGGTTTCATTCTTTTGTTTGAAATCTGAATTGTTACCTGACTCAACCTCAGCAGTTGAGTCATTTCACAGCTCATCACAGTCTATGGTGAAGGATCAGAGCCATGTCAGCCTCCTCAAAATTCACAGATCTGCTACTCAAGCTGGACTCCCTGGACAGTGTTTCGTGTCCCACTGGTCCCAGAGGCAACAAACGCCCACCAGCACAGCGTTGTTTCACTGCCAGCTAATCTTTCTCACACTCCGGGTCACATGCTGCACAGAGCAACGTTTGTCATACTGCTTTATTTTGTAGTGTTGTTGCTACACTAACCGCTCTCTTCATCTCTCTTTCTCCCTTCCAGTCGTTCTTGTTTGAGGTCAAAGTTCAACAGTCATCATGGCCGACGAATCAGACATGCGCAATGAGCTGGCGGATCTGCAGACACGCGCAGACCAGATAGCCGATGAGGTACAGTAGAACACACACACACACACACACACACACTTGTGTACGCCGGCATTTATGCTTCCAGATTGACCCACATATAAACATCTGCTCTAATATTGAAAAACAAAGATGACACATCACATTTTATTTTGCATATGATCCTGTGTTACCTGCTGAAGTGGCTGCTCGTTTAAAGTCTAACTTCCTACGATATTGATCGTCATATACACTCTATAAATTGCACATGCTTTTATTTATTTATTTATTAATCTGTAAGGCATTTCTCATCATATGTGACGCATCATCATTTGTGTTTTTCATTTTTTTGCACCTCTTTTATTGGGCTCCAGTCTTCAGTCACGCGAACGTGCATTTCTTCACAGTTACTTTGTGCGCTGTATACTTTCCATCGACAACATTGTGAATTGTGATTTGCAAATCCAGAAAGCGGGTCACAACCCAGGTAGTTAGACATTTGCACATCGAACCATCACAGCTAAAAATATGCAATTTAATGTCCATTCCATTACCATTAGTTTTTGTCAAAAAGAAGAATGTAACTCGCTGTTGGTGAAGCACAAACAGAAGGCAGAAAACAGAGAAATTGAGAGGACTTTTGTTTTGCAAAACTTGGTCGACAGTCAAAACTGAATTTTGTTTTTTTTTGTCAACGACATGACAATTCCGACGTTCTCATCCTCGTAAGGACACAAATGTCTCTCTAAAGCCTGCAGGCTGACACACACAGCTACTGTAATCTGACCCTCCCTTGTTTTAGCAATTTGTTCTCAAAGTCAGGTTAATCAAGACGAGGCTTTTTGAAGAAGAAGAAGAAGAAGAATGGAAGAACTTTGCCCTTTTTAAATGAGTCGAGAGGAGCTCGGGAAGAGCAGATAATTCTGTGCTGCAGAATAATGGAGCAGCTCCAATGGCCTTATTAAACATTCATGAGGAGATAATGCAAGGCCAAGAGGCTCCGTGGATGTGATGGAGGGGAGGGGAGAAATCAGGAAGTCGGGGATGGTCGGATGGATGGAGATAACACAGGGGAAAGAGCCAAATGAGGATTAGGAATGAAATGAAATGGTGTTTGGTTTAAGAAACAGATGAGACTCAAAAGGGCTCCTGCAGAGGGCGGAAAGTTATCAAACAAAAGGTGGAAATCAGAAAATGAATCCTGGGATCAGAGGAGATAAGAGGAGAGGAATAATCAAGCTTCATTTTATGACTGAGGACCGGTGATTTGTCCGTCTAGACTTTTCTTGCCTCTCACATGTGCGTTTTACACCTTTTAAATATTCCTTCTCAACACGCTGACTTTCTGCTTCATGTTACAGGTGACGTGCTGCGTGTCTGTATTCGCTCTCTTGTGGACTCTCAGCTAATCATTTGTCCTCTCTTTCTGTCCCTGCAGTCTCTGGAGAGCACTCGGCGTATGCTGTCTCTGGTTGAGGAGGTGAGTTGGCCACTCATGTGACGACACAAACAACGAGTTCTCTTTGGTTTCTTACATATCAGCACCTGCCTGGTGCTAAATAACACAGATGGAGCTGCATAGGTTATATAGAGAGTTTAACTTCTCCCCTCAACATGATCTTTATGCTGGAGGTAGGTTGTGGGTGAAGTCCATAAGGAACCACGGATGAGTCAGCTGATGGATCAGCTCTGTCACTCGGTGAATGAGTCTGCATCTTCATCCTCAACACGATTGATTTGAAAGGTTAAATACAAACTTGAATCAGCAGGGGAACATGTGGGCTGGGCTATACTGACAAGCTCAAATATTCTGATATATTAAAACAAATACTGTACTTATATATTGATATATAATGATATAATGTGGGGGCAGCACTATTGGAGCTTTAGCAAACCTTCCATTGTGAATTTGATGAGCAAACAAGTTGTTGGGTCTGGTTATTTTGTTGAACCAACACTAAAATAAGCTCAGAAATCACTGTACTGTAACCTAAAATAGTCAATGTTTAAGATTGATATCACGATGACAAAATCCCAGATGATATTGATATTATTTTCATCTATTGCAAACAGTGGTGGGCCATTACATTGCTCCTACTGCCAGCTAAAAATTGAATTGAACGAGAGAGGCGCTTGGTGTCCGAGGAGTGTGGACAACGAGCACAGCGACCATCTGTAGAAACCTAAAGGGGATAGTTTGGGTGTTTTGAAGAGTGGTTGTAGTCCGTGTATTATAGCTACAGTAGATTCATATTTTCAGAGCCTCATCTTGACGTCAGACAGCGCTTTCCGGACCGGGAGTTAACTAAAGTGAAACTTATGTACGCTCTCTTTAAAGCCACGGAAAGACGAGACTCCTGTCAGTCTGTCCGTCTTTCCGTCTTTCCGTCTTGCCGACCGCCATCTACTGAAGGAAAAACACTGACTATGGATAAGTATCTGTCCCTCACGGCTTTGTCTCATCAAGACACGGGGGCTGGTCCAGGGGTCAGAGCAGGGCCCAGCCTCCGAAGCCAGCAGCTGGAACTAGAGGTCCCACACAAGCTCATGGCAATCTAATACCGGTAAAAACCGCAAAATCAGCTTGGAAATACGTATTCCAGTTACAAATGCAAACAATATGAAAGAGTTCCTGTCTTCCTGTCGACAAACACGTTCGCCTGTAGGAGAGCAAACATGAGGTCCTCCTTAATGAAACGGAGCGTACAAACTCTTCCTTATTTCTCTGCAAAGTGTTGAAGTGACTGGCTTTGAACTATATTTTCTCCCATACGAACCCAGTCCACCGTTAAAGGGATAGTTTGGGTGTTTTGAAGCGGGGTTGTATGAGAGGGAGAACTGGGGCTGACCCAGACGGTGGCCCGCTCAACAGACGAGGCTTTTTCTGCCGGCGGTAGCTGACTGTTTGCCCTTTTGAAGATAATGCCAAGGGAATGCCATTTGTTCGTTTCAACGGTTCGTCTCTGATTTGAAGCTGTGCGGCGGTTCGTTAGTAGAGAGTGCGTTTTCCCACGTGGTAGTGCTAGAGCCGAGACAAACAGCGACTGTGTCATGTTTTGGCTTCTCGCTGACAGCATGCGCTTCATCCCTCTCGCTTTGCATCGCCACCAGAGAAATGGGCTCAATATAGACTGCAATGTGGCAATAAGGCAGCATAGATTATGGATGAGGCTCAACATGCCTCTTCATACAATACAGATGTGATACAACTTCGTTCATTCGAGTTTGTGTTCTGAATATTCTCACAAATGCTCTGATGCAAATCATTTTGTGATAATATTCATACAATTCATAAAAATAATTATGTTTTAATCACAAAAACCCTCTTCTCTAACGTTTCTCTCACATGATCCCCTCACAGGATCACACCTACACGATACTGCACTGTCAGCTCTGACTCTTCCTCTCTTTACTCTTTGTTTCAAGGGAATGCAAATAAACAAGGTACATCTGAAAACGATGGCGTGAATAATAAATTCTTTGCTGTCGTTTGAGGTTAAGAGTGGTGATACTGACACTGTCGCACTATTGTATGGTGTAGTTAATGCAAAATACAATAAAGGTTTTTTCAAATAATATTTTTGCTATATTCTGAGCACAACTACTTTTTAGCAATCCAATCAAATGCAATGGATTTGATTTAAATCCCTCTTGTAAATGTACACCTCGCGAATGTTCAGTTTCACTGCAGAATACGTAACCGTACAGAAGCTGAAGACCATCTGACTTCACCGGGACTTTGAGGACATTCTTTCCTGGGTTTAGCGAGAAAGTGAAAAAGCACTTTTCCCACTTTTAAAATAATTGATTTAGAATATAAGCTGTGATTTGGAATTCATCACATTTCACTGTATGTATTCTTACACTAGCTTTGTTAAGCGTAATGGAATGTCTAGTATTAAAAACCTACCATTTTCAGTGAAGTGTTACTGATTAATTATTAACATTGAAAACAGCAATTCTGTCGTACATGCAAAATCTATGGATTAGCAGCATAAATCACATATCTTACAGTATCAGTATCTTAAATATACCAGTGGCGGTAATGAACGAACTTGGTAGTGCAACTCAATTTTTATTAAGAAAGATCCAGAGATATTGAAGTTCTTATGAAAACGGTTATCTTGCCACCAGGCAGAGAACAGAAACGAGAATCGACTCGGTATGTCAGAATGATCCGTGAAGAAAGCTGGCGAGGGGAGATGGAAATGAAAAAAGAGAAAGTGAGACAGAGGGACGAGGAATGAGATGAGGAAAGTGATGAGAAAGATAAACAGGGAGTTAGAGAGAGGAGCCGGCGAAGGACATCAAGTCCAAATGCAGTGCCTCTGTGGAGCAGAGAAACGGGAGATCTGATTTGACGGGCAGCTTCAGGCCTGAAGTCAGAGAATACATTACACAAGATGGATGTGATATTACATTCACGCAGGCTGTTATATCACGACACTGTAGCCTCGATGAGACAAACAATAAATCAATAAAGACATTTTTTTTGTTTCCAAAGTCTTTGCTGGTTGCCTGACAGTCTCACTGTGAAGACTTTGGTTATTTATGGATTCAACAAATGTGTCAATAAGTGTGCTTTCTTGGTGACTGTATTACCTTCAGACGGAGCTGGGCTCGACGTTTCCAGTCTTTATGCTAAGCTAAGCTAATATTCTGTGGCCATTTATCTGCTGGATGGATAAGAGAGACATCGATGTTCTCATCTGACTATTGGAAAGAAAGCAAATATTGATTTCTCAAAAATGTTTTTTTTTTTTTTTTTTTACATCTTCAGATAATTGAAGCAAATTAAGCTAATTACCTTCAGGCTAATGCAAATAAATGAATCAAAAAAGTGTGATATACATAAATGTTTGCCTGTGTTTAAAGTATGTGTGCTGAGACTGTGTTATTCACTCTCAAATGCTGCATAAAGGATTCATACAGACAGTACTTAAATAAATACATCACCTTACAGTTACACTGCTATCATCTGCTGTGTTTAAATTGTTCGATCAATCAACCCATGAAATGATTCAAATGTAAAGCTTCCGTAGATTTGTGCTCATCGGATATCGCCTCCGGTGTTTGTTTGACCAATAGCGGGGCAGCAGCATTCGTCTCCACAGTGACTGAGTTAGAATAGATTCCAGGAGACATCTCAATGAAAGAATCATTACCAGGACTCTGTCTCAATGTCAACGGACCACTTGCCCTCTTTCTTCAATATCGCTCTTTGTTCTTACTACGTTCTTCTTTCCCTGCATGATTTCATTTTTTATACTTTGCCTTTAACTTTTCTCAATGTCTTCCATGCAGAACAAAGTGACACTGATTGTGTTTACTTTAAGGATTGTAACCACCTTGCATCTTTTAATTCACCCTCACCTTTAAGACAACATAGACCGTAGGCCGCAACACTGCTGAGCATAGAAATGAAGAACAAAGAAAGAGAGAGATGGGTTTAAAATATCTCTGTTAATCTCTTGAAAACACCCGACATGTTCATTTCCTGGGCAGAAAACTATTGTGTGAAAATCTGCTAAAAAAATCATCAGGTCCTAACCAGAGACTCTGAGAACTCAACGACCTGTCTTGTGTGTGTGTGTGTGTGTGTGTGTGTGAGTGAGTGCGTGTGTGCGTGTGTCTAATGAGCCGTACAGAAAGATGTGATGTCATTTTATCAGACTATGCCAGTTGGCGCGTTCCGATATCCTGTCCTGTAGTTCAGGAGCCGCAACTGCGACCTCGCATGTCTTCTGGTTTCCCATGAGTCCTGGCAGGTAAACGAGCAGTATTTCAACGGGGTTTGACCACAAGTATCTGCAAACATTAGCTCGATCTAACATTAGTTTCTGTTTGCTGGGGATTCTTTTAATTATCATTTATTAGTCCGCAAAGCTCATGTAAACACACCGCTTCTCTTCTGCTCACTCAGAAACCCATTTACCCGATACAGATCCACGGCCGCTGGCAGACCACTGCCGCGGTGGGTTTTATTGGTACTGATATCAGTGGCACGTCTGACTGGCCTCCAGCGCTGCTCTCTATCTATCACTGCTCCAAGAAGGTCAGAGCGCACTTTGATCCAAAATAGCTGACGCGTGAACCGAGCGGCCTTTGGTTTTTAATATCTGCCAGAGGACGCCTCGGGCTCATGGGGAGCACAAAGCTGTTGTTTTGTCGGATGCACGGCGGTTGATGCGGTTATTGTGTGCTTACTGAAGTGTGGTTCTATGCGGCGACGCCCGGCCCCTGCATGCGCGGGAGAAATAACTGTGCAAAATGTCTGCACGAATGCTTTTTTGCGTGTTTTTGTTTTTTTGCGTGTGCCAGGGTGTTTGAGCGCGTGCCCACTTTGTGAGCCAAATCAGAATGTTACTGGAGCTTTGTCAACAAATCTCTGGTACCAGCCCAGGGAACATGACAAATACAGCACCACCGCCATTTGGTGGTTTCTGTGCAAGGAGTCGCGCATTCATATATATCTGTGTTTTTTTTTTGATTTTCTCTTGAGGCTTTTCTTATCTTCTGTAAGGTTGTTGTTTTTTGGGGAGGTTTGCAATTTAGTTTTATACCTGATGGTCAGCTGTAAGTCTGTCCCTGTATGAGGCGACCTTCTAAACCAGAGCTGTAGACATGTTGACAGGCACTACCCAAAGTCCCAAAGGCACGACCTGCTTTACCCGCCTCTCATGTACCACCAGCAGAGTGCAGCGTTGGTGTTAGCGTTTCATTCCCATGACTTTGCTCCATTCTTGGGTCAAATGTAATGAATGAAATCGTTGCATTTCCTTTTTTTTAACTGATGGCCATTTTAAGAAAACAACTTGGTGTATCGCCCAAAAATGTCCCTTTTACAATCAAGCTGTCTCTGTTGTGCCAGACAAGATCAGCAACAAATCAGATCAGCAATTTCAAACGGTAATGCTGTCCTGATAGCTCTGCTCTGTTGACCTTCACTGATCTGTCACATTGTATTCCTCGTTTCCCAACTTCTCTTCTTCTCTCTCTTTTTTTCACCCCCCACCCCCATCTCCCTCCCTGTCTGTCTGTCTGTCAGAGTAAAGATGCCGGCATCAGGACTCTGGTCATGTTGGATGAGCAGGGAGGTAAGTTCATAAGGAGAGAGATCACTGAACACTGTTTCTCTAACATCTGTCTGCACTTGACTTCTGCTCGACTACCGATTCCCTCTGTGCTGTATAATGAGTGAGTCGCCATCACCAGTACGTCCAGTATAACGCAGAGTCCCAGTCAGATTTACAGCACAGATGCAGATGACCTTTATGGCTCTACAATTACTAAAGTAGAAGAGCAGTTTATTTCTTTCCGAGCTTCAGCCAGGTCCTTAAACGTAACCTCCGCTGCAGTCTGAGCTAATGTGGCTGAAATGATTATACTGGATGTGACTGTTGAGCTATCCTTCTGCTTCGCCTCCCTGTTACAGGTACTGCGCTTTTATTCTTCCTGTCAACTTTAGATGTACTTTACCATTCTCTTTTCTCTGAGGGGAAACAATGATCAGTTTGACCGGTAATGTCAAACAAACGCTCTTTCTCATATTACTCCACATCCTTTCCAGTTCTGCCCAAATTATAGCTTGACCATTAAAGTACCAGTGTGAAGCATTTCAAGGGATCTATTAGCATAAATGGAATACAATATTAATATATATCATTGTGTTTTCATTAGCTAAGACATTGTATATATCTACTTAGAGCTGGTCCTCTTCATGGAGTCTACTGTGTTTCTACGGTAGCCCAGAACGGACAAACCAAACACCAGCTCTAGAGAGGGCCGTTCTCGTTTTCCTGTTTTCCCGTTTTTGTGCGGGCAACTGACGTTCTTCTACATGCTTGGCATACGCTAGTAGTTTCTGTTGGTTGCAATTTGCTGCTAGATGCCTCTAAATCCTACACACTGTAGCTTTAAGAATTAAAGGAGATACTCCGCCAATCTGGGTACTCAGCCAGTGAAGACGGTTACATAAAGTCCGTTGTTGCTCTGGAGGAACTTTTAGAAGTCATAAAACACCCCCATCAGGATCACCACACTCACTGCCAGTTGACCGCCGAGAAACATGAGGCCATGCACGATAATAATCCACACAGTAACCGCCTTACAAACGGGAATGCACGCCACAAGTGTGAGTTTATCAGCAAACAAGACTTTACTGTGTAAAACTAGCAACAAAAAAACAGCATCTGCACTGTTGACAGTTTGACTTGAATAACATCAGCAGTAGTGCCGGTTTATCCTTCGCCTTAAGATTAACGGTTTTATAGCCACAAATCCACCTCTGTTATTGTCACTCTAGCACTCTCGTTTTTACTTATCTAGCTTTTTGACACAACAAAAATGAATGTGACGTGTCTGTGCATCAGATTTTTGTTCGTAGACTGCAGCACAGTGGAACCGACTGTCCCTGAGGGAAACACAGCCAGCCGGCGCGGATTCAAAATGCATTCTACAGCTTATAGGACTGACTCTTTTATGTCAAGCTAAATGAATCAGAACATTTCTTTAAATATCTACAAGATCCCTGAAACAGCAAAGCAAAAGCAAGGTCAGGGGCCTCTCATGGAGCACTAGATACTACTGTAGGAACACAAACATACAAAGCCCACTGCATGATATTCAATCTTTTTTAGACATATCTTCTTCTTCTTTTTTTACAGACTACATTGTTTAAAATCAGTAACATTAAATTCATGGTAAGAAAATTAAAAAAGGAAAGGAGGGTGCAATCTTATGGGCTCCTTCTGTGGCCCCGTGGTGAACGTGGGCCCTCGGTCGCGCCCCACCCCCACACTAAATTCCCACTATTGGCTTGTGCTCAGCTCCATGCGTGAACAAGCAGCCTAATTGGCCTGTCAAAGGAACAGATAGCCTGTTTCCCCTCTCTCCCTCTCTCTCTCTGCCCTCCTGTCTTCGCGGCTGCGTCGGCTCACTGCTGTTAGCGCAGGACAGCAATGAATTCACAGATTTAAATTACCTCTGCCTCTCGGCAAATGTCCTCTCAACCCGATCCCCCATCTGTCTGTCTCTCGCTCTCTCTCTCTCGCTCTCTCTCTCTGTTTCCCGTCTTCCTCCTCTTCTTTTTCTGTCCCATGAGCCCTCTCCTCTTTCCCACCAGCCCCTGCTCTCATTCCCTATCGCTTTTGTCCCCTGACCTCTACACGTTCTTCCTCCCCAGCTCCTTTGCCTGGAGATCACTTATAACAATAAACGATGAAGCGCTTTCCTGTCTTCATTCGTTCTGTCTCTCCTCCCCTCTTCCCTCCAGACCCTCCCTCCCATTTACAATGGCCGCCGAACTACACGCGCCTCTACAGTCGGACGCCTTGATATATTCGCCGCGTTATTTACACCCAGAATTCCCTCGAATATCGCCACGAAAGACAAACAAGGCTCATGAGTGATAGCCGCCCATGCGTGTGGTCATTAACACGGTCTTGTTGAGCTGTAAACTGGCGCGTAACTAATCCCTCTGCCCTTTACACACGCAGGTCACACTTTCATTTCTTGCAGTGATGTGTTACGTGTGGTGGAGGTCTCACTGCAGCTATGAGTCCCTGCTCGGCCGTTACATGCATGTTGACCTGAATTACGTCTCGTTCAGGGCTGATGGGCCGCAGTTTTGCCGGTTTTGTTGCGTTAACCTAATGTTCGTAAAGATTTTGTGAAAGCACCCTATGTGGTACCGTTGCCTTTCCCATTTCAAGTATTTATTTAAACAATATCCTCAATTTCACTCCACATAGAAACACAGGACTCTCCTGAATAATGCAACAATCTTATAGGGTTATATTATGGCCACCAGTTTTAATTATTCCTTCTTCGTTTCTGTGAAATCATGTCGTGTCCGTCATCTCGGCACGGCACACGACTCTAAACTCTACAATGATCCTTGGCCGCTGTTGCCGTGGAGGATAAGCTAGTCAGAGGTGCGACTCAAAGCGCCAATAAATTCAAATGATTTGTCGGTGCAGTTGAGAACCATGAATTTCAAACAGTTGATTTCAGCTGCAGGTTGTTGTTTTTTTTCCAGTTTTCTCACCACTGTCATCATCAGCTTTCTCCCACGTTTAACCACGGCCAGCTCAGTCATTTCATTGAATGTCGCATTCATCCGGTATAAAAACTGGAAATGTCATGATGATTTGACATGCTGCTTGTGAAAAGGGGCCTGTTGTACGCATTCATTTGAATCACTCTACTTTCTCGCGGGGAAAGACAGAGATGGGAATCGAACCTGGGACTCACCGCTCGGGGCATTTGCGCCAATGAGGCATGCGCCCTTATTGGCTAAACCTGTGACAGACTATGGAAGAGGAGGGAAGGGGGAGGCTCTCCCACGATAATCCCCACACGGATTGAGAGGAAGCAGGTTTATTGGTACTAAGTGGGAAAAGGAAAGCGAAGCTTTCACTAAGACGTTGCGAGTTATCGTCCCAGGTCAAATGTTGTCCCTCCTGTGGCTGTTACATACCTCAGCTTTCATGATTAAGAAAACTGACCCTGACAGCAGAGCTCTGCACAACTGCCGTAAAGGTCCGAGCAAGGTCGTTATTTACTATCGCACGTGGAGACTGAATCCCGGTAACAATCAACACTCTGGATCAGCAGCACCTGTTCCAATAGATCTCGAGCCAGTGTTTTATGACCATCTGTGTCCTCTTGCACTACAATGTGACTAATCAAACCCCAGAAGACAAAGCGCCCCCTTTCCACTGATGGAGATTACTGGTGTCCTGCCCTACAACCATTAACCAGAGAGAGAGAGAGAGGATTCAACATTGAATCAGAGCTTTTTATAGCTCTGTGCCCCATTGACCATCTGAGTGAGGAAGCATCAGTGACTTTGCGTGCCTGAATGCTGCTTTTCGTCAGACTCGCTTCATGATCCGTTCATTGATTTTGTCGCTCATTTATTCAATTGCTTTTAAGCCCTCCGCCTATCACTGCCTCTCCCGACGCTCCCGTTGACGTGCAGTAGTACTCCGAATTAACATCCGGCACCACATGAAGCCGACGCGGCCGCTCATAAGAAGTACTCAGAAAGAAGCAGCGTGTCACTTTGGATGGAGGTATGAGACAAAAGCTGTCGGAGCCCCTTGTAGATTTCCAAGGAAATGAATTCATCCATAGCCCGCTTTGCCTTCTGCATCTATAGCCAAAACCAATCTTTGCCCCTTGCACCGTAGCGTAGTGCGCCAACCCTGGAACAAGACAACCAGTCAAATTTATGTCACTGCTCTCATGCCTTTTATCCTCACCAGAGCAACTTGATCGCCAGGAAGAGGGCATGAACAAGGTGAACGCAGACCTGAAGGAGGCCGAGAAAGATTTAAAAGATATAGGACAATGCTGTGGTCTGATATGCCCATGTATTAAAAAGTAGGTACCGGCCAGGAGCCCTGAGTCCTGCCTGTCCAGTGCTGGTGGTGGTGGTAGTGGTGATGTCTGATGTCTCTCTTGTCACAGTCAATGTCTTTTTCTGTCTCTTCTCCTTTGTTCATCCTCTCTACCCCCCTTCCCTCAACCCGCAACTTCTTCCACCTCTCTTCTCTTCTCACCTGCTTTCGTTCTTTTGCTGGAAAAAAAAAATGACAATGTGTTGGTAATCAGAACAACTGGAGCGCATCGAGGAGGGGATGGACCAAATCAATAAGGACATGAAGGATGCAGAAAAGAATTTGAACAATCTAGGACAGTTCTGTGGTCTATGTTCATGTCCCTGTAACAAGTAGGTGCTGCCTGTGTCCCCTGACTGCATGTGTTTCGGTGCCTGCCTTCCTGCCTCTCTTTCCGTCCGCCTGCTTCTGGTGTGTTAGAGCATGGTGACCCGTGGTGTGAGCGCTCAGGTCCGTAGCCACGACAACAACAACAACAACAGCATCACACTCCCGGAACAGGCACCGGTGCTGCATGCGTGTGTGTGTGTATGGGTGTGGGTGTGTTTGCTTCAGTTGAGAGTGCGTGTGTGTGTGCATGCATGCATGCATGAACGACACACACATCTGCACGACAGGTTCCGATGCCACTCCTTTTTTTTTTTTTTGCTGTTTGTCATCACCCAAAAAAGCCCTTCATTCCACATTGGATTAGAGATTTTCTTCCAGCAGGTAGCGGCGTCAGCAGGGATCTGGGCCACGGCGCCCACCCACCCACCCACTACACCCCTCTGAACCCCACCCAAGCCCAGCAGCATGATGCAGTCATGCTGTGCACAAAGTCCAACCAAAGAATAACTCAACGAGTTGCCTTCTCCACTAAATTACTCATTTGATTTTTATCCTCTTGCAGTATAAGAAATACTATTTTTCTCCTTCTTGCCGAGAGTCGGATGAGGAGATTGCCACTGCTCTCCAGTCTGTACAATACATATGTACCTTAGTTTAGTTCAGCACAAAGACTGGAAACAGGGGGAAGTAGCTAGCCATGCTTGTTCAAAGCTAACAAAATCCACCTACCAGCACCACTAACGTCATTAATTAACACGTTGTATATTGTTTGCTAAATATGGACAAAAAACACGTTGTTGTAGTTGTACGGTAGATACGTCAGACTATTTGGTCAGCTAACGTTTACGTTTTTGTATTAATTAAACAAACCCTCTCAATTATTGAGCTTTGGAGATGCTAGTTGGTAGATTTGTTTTTTGCTTTTGAGGATAGCTGTTTCCACCGGTTTCCATTCGTTGTGATAAGCTAAGCTAAGCTAGCTGTCTGCTGGTGGTAGCCTCATAGTTTTTCAAATTCTTTATCTCACTCCGTGCAGGAAAGCGAATTTGCATATTTCCAAAAAATGTCAAACTATTCCTTTTAAGTGTAACATTGTTTTGGGGTCCCAGTTCTTAGATGTGATGATTGATTCATCTATTCTTGAATGTTTGCTATTTTCTATGCAATGTTTCGACAGTAAGCCATGAACACATGAACTGGTTACATTGCAAGCAAGCCTTAAAATAAGTCGGGGCGTTTTTACAGATCCTGGACTGGTGGTGAACTTTTAAAGTTAAATACTAAAATGTCTAACTTACGCTTCAACACACCAACTTTGACAAACGACCCCAGACAACAAGTTGTAAGCGGATGCCTCAGTTGGCCCCTGCCCTCAGGACTGTCCTAATGAACTATACAGAAGCGGAGTAAACTTGGGCACACTCAACATCGAGTGCTACCGTTTTAATATTGAAACGCTTAAACCCCGTATTTGTCGTGTGAAAGCTTTGATATAAAGGTGGATTCCCCAATGCCAGTTTTGCCGAACTCCTGTGTGATCTGGTCTCTGGTCCTCCTAAACAGCCAAACTATGGCCACTGAGTCATGTCTGAGCGTACAATTATTTGGGACCAATACACGTACTGTATACAGTTGTCTATCTCAGAGCTATAGAAAACACAAGTGGCTGACAAACCAAGAAATAAATGGCTATATATGGGTTATTCTTCTGGGAATGAATTCAGCGATGCCTTAATGATTTACCAAATGGTATTAGTGTAGACGGTGCTGTATTTTTGGTGATCTTGAGGAAATACTTGAAACGAATGCCAAAAAAACCCTAATCTTCTGTGTTAGATCTGACATAGAATGACAAATTTGAGTAATTCTTGTCTTCTGTCTTCATTGTGTACGACCACTATTTTTACATCCACTCTGGAGATTCAGTAGACTTCTTAACAACAGACGATTCTTTTCTCCAAAACAGGGCTGAGCAGGATTCTTGACACTAGCACATGCAACTAATCTGCTTTATTTGCACCACAGCCGTCATTTTGTAGCAGTTGGTGTTTGTTTAATGGTCACCACCTGATTTTGGCTTGAACTTTTTGTTTCCTGTTATGAAGGTATATTAGCAGTTTGCCGCCTCCACGTGGTCCGTTTTTGGTCCTGCTTCCATACGTGATTGTCTTTGGGTTCAGATCTTGTCTATTCTATAGCTCTTTGGTCCTCCATCTCATGAACCACGTGTTATGTGATCCTGTGGTTTTGACGTCATGTGTTTCATCTTATATACACTTCTTTATATGCCAGGGTCAAATAGCACGTGAAAAATAATTCTTGCTTGTTGTTGTAAACCGGAGCACCTGATGGGCGGGGTTTGCGCCACCTCGGCGCAACAGTGTCGCACACAGTGGTCGTCTTTCGTCGAAGAGTGATCAAATACAGAGTTTAGATTTGAACTGTGTTCATTGTGTTGTCCTCAGTGGTGACTTCCGCTCATCAGATGCTCCGAGCAAAATAAAACAAATGCTAAGAATTAGATTTGCCTATTTGACTGTATACAGTGTATCATCTTACATCCAGATGAAATGAAGGGCTCATCACAGCTACTGTATTACATAGCCGTGCATGCAAAAATGATCACCATTCACTCATTGTTTTTTCCATAATTTTTTTTTGGGTTGGTTGGTTTTCCACAAGGGATCTAACTGCTCGACTTTCTTTCACTAGATACAGCGTGTGTCTGATCCTGTTCCTTCTTCACGTGTTCCCCCCCCCGTGTCAAACATAGTGTTCCATGTCTTCCGCCTTGCACGTCCTCTCGACTTTGCACGTGTGTTTTCGTGTCTCCTCCGTCCGGAGTCTGGTTATTATGAGTTATGTGTTTGTGCTCTTCTGTATGTGCTCGTGGTGGGAGAGGCTTTTACCTTTTGAGGAGAACTTTTCGAACACAGCTTGTTGTGCTCGGATTCAATTGATCCGGATGTGGGATCAATTATTCACAGATTGCAAACGCACGAATGCAGGTTCATCATAAGTGGCCGGCAGGCCGCTTCTAGCAGGCTAATTGACTCGACACCATAATTAACGCGATGCATTCCAAGCACACAGTATGTGAGTTTTGAACATGTGAATTGCTAGAAAACATGTGCTCACATAGACATGCACATGCACATACACAACCTCACATGCACACCTAGCCTTGGTTACATTCACAAACAAGTGCAAACACACACATATCTACATAGGCACACAAGTATCTATACAACACAATGCAGAAGTTGAACTGGCCCTGACGGAAATGTGTGTGTGGTAGGTTTAAGGGCGGGGGCCAGGCCTGGGGAGCGAACCAGGATGGAGTGGTGAACAGCCAGCCGGGGGCTCGAGTGATGGACGAACGTGAACAGATGGCCATCAGCGGGGGCTTCATCCGCAGGTAAGTACTACCTGTGTGTGTAGGTGTGTGTAGGTGTCCCTCTGTGTGTAGTAGTTGGCAGGCTTGCTGTGTGTTTGCGTAAGTGCTGGTGCGTGTGATACTGTTTACGTAAAATTACATGAGACTCATCCTGGAATAGGTCGCCCCATTTGGGCTCTTCTCGACACTTTCCCTCCCTCATTATGGACAACGTGTCAGTTGCTAACCTGTGTTTTCATACTATTCCCCATGGGACTGGTTGGAATTTTAAATCTCAATTCACTGTGATGTTTTGAGGCTTACGGATTGAAGGCCTGTGCAGAGGAAGCAGGACACGTTCTGCAGCAATAAGGGTTCAGTACAGCAATTTAGCAATTCCATTTTTAGAAAAAAACTAAATTGCAACAATTTTGGACACAAATACCTGATGGATATGGGTTATTCCACTGGTTTCCAGCCTGTTTCGCTTGTGAACCCCCCCCCCCCTACCTATCACTAGTGTCAGAAGTCTAAAAGTTTAACTTTGTCGCTGGAATGTATGCTCAAAACGTGAGTAGGTAACACTATCCACAAAAAAGCAATGCTTTGAGCCGACAAACACAAATTCAAATTTGTGTAGCAGAGCTGTGCTTTAATCATCTCGTGACCCGTTGGAGGGGTCCCGACCCTCTGATTGGGAATCACTGAGTAATGCTATGACATATGATCAAATCTTTGTGGATCCTGGAGAATTATTAGGGTTTCTTCCCCCAGCTGAGTTTTGTTTTCAATTCCTTGGAAACCCGGATCGATGTAGAGTGCTCTCCATGGTACTGAATCTCCAGACGGCTCATGAAGTGTGTGAGATAAAGTGTGCCATGTGGTAACATAATGCATTTTGATTCGATGAACATTGGGATTTTATTATTGATTGACTTATTTAATTGCTTTATAGATCTTCCCTGTACACTGTACCGTGCCGTTTTAGTGAGGCTCGTTCTCTCCAGCGCAATGTAAAAGATCCTAACATGGTCTTTGGCCTGCCCTCCTCCTGTGTGCTCCAGGGTAACAGAAGACGCCCGGGAGAACGAGATGGATGAGAACCTGGAGCAGGTGGGCGGGATCATTGGCAATCTGCGTCACATGGCCCTGGACATGGGCCAGGAGATCGACACCCAGAACCGCCAGGTCGACAGGATCATGGAGAAGGTACTGCTCATGTCGGCTTTAAGTTGGTGGGAAAGGGTGCGTTATTTCTAGAGAATTGCAGGACTTTGATGTCGTGGCCTCTTCGCCATTCTAAATTCATACTTCATACTGATTTTAGTTGTTAGGCAACAAGCTGTCTTGGTTGATGGGGTAGCAAAGTAAATAGTGCCAACAGAGTTTACGTTTTGAGGTGTGATGCTCCAAAATATCGGCAATATGGATCTGAAATGTGAGGATCAAGAAGGAGCTTTGTTGTATTCAATGTAATGTAAATGAAAGGCAGCAAATCGAGAGCAAATGCTAGCTAATCTATGGAGTATTTAGCTGATATTCAGCATGGATTCGATGCTCAGCACTCAGCTATGTGACAACAGAAGTGGCTGTGCTGGAGCAAATCTGATTCACATACCAGTGGACAAAATCTGGGTGTAAATCTGAATGTTTCACGTCCAAATTGTCCACTTTGTCAATTAAATTAGTACGATTATCTACATTAAAGGATAATTGCGGATTATTTCCAGCGTATTTCCCAGAACTGTGAATATGCAGGGTGACTAGGTCAGCCCATGAATTGAGAATTTTCGTCGGTCAGCTCTTTGAAATGATTCATGTAAAGATCATGTTTAACCGGCAAGCTGTACGGGGCTCTCGCATAGGTTTATTTATTACAAGTCAGCATGACCCATAGATTCACACACACACAGCCACAGTTATGCACACCAGTTAAACACACCGGGTTGAAAACAAACCTGCATTCTCCCCCACACCTTCGCTGGCCGCTGGCTGAACTGTGTGTGTGTGCTTCTTTCAGGCCGATTCTAACAAGACCAGGATTGATGAGGCCAACCAGCGTGCTACAAAGATGTTGGGCAGTGGCTAAACTGCAGCGAGAAAAAAAAGTGCTTTCATCCCCGTTTCACCCCAATCACCCTGAAGAAAACAACACCAACTAACCTAACCCAGCCCCCCCCCCCCACCCCATCACACCCACCCCCCCAACACCGACGCCCACTTCCTATGCTCGACAGCCGGCGCTGCAAAATCATGCTTTTATTGTGATAGAGGTTTGCACACATGCACATATCATACATCCCCCCCCCCCGATTATGCCCATCACTTCCTTCCCCTTGTTGTCTTGTTGTTCTGTGGTGTCGCTGAAATCTTGTGAACAAATAGTTCTGTTACACTTCATCCACTCAAAGTGTCTCCACGCTGTACATAGCGCTTCTTAAATGGCTTCATCGACTTAGATCACTTGTTCCTGTTTTCTTCATCGCTCGTTTATTTATTTTTTTTATTTTTTTAAGTCTGTGTGTAATATAAACTGTATGTACACCTTGTTCCAACATGTCCGTCCCCCATCATATCAGTGTCCCGGCGTTGTCCATGAGAGACGTGCCGCGTGTTCATCAGTTCGGGTGTCGTGATGCTACAGGATAAGGCCTCAGTGAATATAGTGAACATGCAGCCCTCACAGCTTGAAGCCAAGGCCACCGTTTCAATAACCACCGAGTCACTTAATGTTGACGTGGAGCAATTCGGATGATGACCGCTAATGAATCAACTCTGAGACGGAGCAGTATTAATGCAATTCGATGCCATTGATTGTATGGTGTTAAACCTTTTCTTCAGAGAGCTAAATCTCACCAGTCTAAAGCGAAGGTTCGTTATTGAACTGATTTATTGAAATCCATAAAATCTCTAGCATAAGACCCTAAGCGAACATTTTGCCTTCGGCTGTGGTTTGAACAGCATTGTCGATGGGACTCAGAAAATATTTTGGGCATTAACCATAATAGGTAACATTGTGATTGATGATAAGAGCAGGTGGAGCTTTGCTAAAGGTCACGGGTTCAACACCAAGCAATTCAACTGGTAGGAACGTCTCCACATCCCAGGCCGGACTGCTTTACCCATGACTCAACCCCAGCAGTATCAAGCAATCCATTAAGTGTGTTATGCATGTTCATCCGCTGCTAGATGACACTGAATTATTAATTTATTCAAACAGAAATATCCTGACATGGCAACCGCATGCTACATATGTAGGCCGCACGGAAGAGAGGCCCATATTTATCTACAGTAGTGTCACTCTTTTCATTTCGTGTCTCTTTAACCTTTTCCGAACTGTGACCATCATAGGAAAATAATACCTTGGAAAATGCCAATAAAACCATCATAACTGTCGAACCAAACTGAGCTTCCTTTCTATTTTTAAATGACTTTCAATACTGGTTTGTGTTCGTGCTCCGAGTAAACACCCTGACGTTTGTAGCTTCAAATCCCTCACAACACAAGCAACAATGTATGAATGCACGAGTTAGAAGAGAACCGGGACTGTACAATGTAAAAACTACTCTTGAGACACAGTGGTACTTGGATATGAGACAAGAAGTTAAAAGAATTGGTCAAAATGGGAGTTTTTCAGTTGTAGCCAAGAACACATGCATCAGCTGAAAAGAAAATAAAGATCCACTTGGAACATGTGCTTACTAATTTAAAAAAAAAAATGATTATGTGAATAAACATAAATAAATAACTGAAAATAATGCCAATAAGAAAGGCTGAGGTGTTACAGTGAAAAATGACATCTGCTCTCAAATATCACACTCTTTCCTCTCGTATCATGTTGCATTTTCTCATTTCAGGGAGATTGATTCCTTTGTGTTAACACAGTCACATCCTCCACTGACACCGACCCGCGACAGTCGTGAAGGGACCCTCCGCACATGTCACATGACCCAGCCTTATATAAGGGGGAAAAAAAGATCACAGTCGATTTACTCACCCTATGAAGACTTCTTTGTATTGCTGTGTCACATTTTGCAACCCACAATGTAACACACGTGTGACATAACGTTATATTATGGTCATCGCATCAAGAAAACATGCTTTAACTTGAGCCCTTCCACAGGGAGGGGAGAGGTCAGAGAGCTTATGCTAACTCGTCATAAATTGCTCCAAAACTGGAGCTAAATGGCTCAAATATGCAACACAATCGTGTCGCATGGAAAAATGAAAAAAAAGAGAGAGACAGGAATAAATAGAGAAGGAAAGATGTGCACCAGCACATTACACGAATGGACATCCACTGTGGTGCCCTGGGCTTAGAGCCACATCACTAAGAACACTGATACACACACACATATGAACTTGAATCTACAGCAGATACACACAACAGCATAATCCGCTATACCTTAGTCACATGTGCAACACGGTCTGTGTGCATACACCTAAAGACAAATAAAATGGATGAATGTCTTCATCCAATGTTGTCAACATGGAAAAAAATGCTACATATATTGTAATTTGTGGTTCATTAAATACAACATACTTTTACCCCTTAAATGATAACCTAATGTTTTCTTGTGGAAGCTATCATTTCTTCAGCTCCTCACGTGCACTTATTATATAAGGTGTATTTTGCTGCTGTACCAATAAATAAAACCAACGTGCTTTGTGCGCACCAAGAGCTCAAGGGCGTTTTTAAACCAAGTGCTCCCTCTGCTGGTATTGTGTGTTGAATTTCGCAGTGATGTTAAAGGGGCCCTCCACCAATTTTTAGCAAATTAAGTTATTTTTTCTTTCTGTGAGCTCATCTCACTTAAAATTTGTAAAAGAAAGATTGCGACACAAACTGGGCGTGATGAATTTGAAAGATGTGGTTGTCTTTTTGGCATGTAGGATCCAGTGTTTTGTGTACACAACCCAACATTTGAGCTGAGAGTCAGGTCCAGTCCTTCAGATGTTTTCTGTTACACACTGGATGCCATTTACTCTCAGGAGAGACAGCTGTTGCAATATGATGTAAATTAATTTGTTGAGCTCTCATAGTCATATCTGAAATTAGTCAGGAAGTGTCCTGAAGCAGAATAAATAAACATTTGTGTGTAATTTGCTCTGGATGCTAGAATCAACTAATTATGTCAAAACCACTTCCTACACAGTCTGTTACTCACACACACACTGTGAGTAGTACGCTGTGCAGTATGGTTACGAAACGGACCTATCAGCAGTGTGGGCTTGAAGCGTTCGGCTATCTCCGTCAGTCACGTGACCCGCGTCGGTTGCCCTACTCGTGTTTGTCCGCCCCGAGTCTTTGACACAGAGGACGGTTAGCACCCACTGCAGTACCATGTTCCGAGCCGTGTTCCGACTGTCAGCCACGGGGGCCCGGAGCCTGGCTCGGTCACGAGCCTGCTACACAGGTAGGACGGTCCGTTTCTACACACCTGCCGCGAAATGAAACAGCCTCTGTCACAAAGAGCGCGACCATGAGCTGGCTCGGCTAGCCACCTAGCTTAGGCACAGCTGTGTGGTGAAAGCTAACTTCGGGTGACATTGAATTATTTTTGTGGTTTGCGAACCTTGCGGTCTTGACCTGAATGTTTTCCTGTAGTTTCACCTCACATAACGTATTTTAAAATGAAGAGCCGCGAAATGAATATTGGCAAAAATGTCACGACCTTCCGATGACCCTCCTCAGTTAGTTCAGGAGTGTCAGTGACCGCAGTTTATGCGCAGCTGTTACCAACACGTTGTAATGTCCACCATATTATTTATGTATATAGCTAGCTTACATATTTAAATATACATATCGTTTACTGTGGAAGCCTTGAACGCTTTAGTTCGTGACCTGTCTTGACGCTAATATTCTCCCATAAGACCTGTCCTGAAATGAACTCCCTTAGAGGTGTAGTTTACAGTATTTGGGTGTCTATTCAGAGTACAGCTGACAAGGTGCAATCCACTTTCGTTAGTTCCTAGAAATTGTATGTAAATATTTGGATTGTATTTAAATGTGATTCGAATAATGAGCTGTTAACTTAAGTTGTTTGTGTTGAGGAAATGAGATAGAAATAGACTTTAATTAGCTGTACAGAAATTATGGAGTTGGAATTATGTCAGTCCCTAATTGTGTGTTGGGATATCAACATGTGTTACATCATTATGCGAGATAACTTAAGAATCATCAAAATTGTAGTTCTAATACTTTATTAGTAGGTCTAATACTTCACGCATCTACATATCTTGGGTGGGTGTCATTTTTGACATTGAAGTTGTTGAACCCGGATGTATTCCAGAAGTCACGTGACTTATCACTGAGTGTCTTCAGAGGAAGTGAAACCAACCTGCTTTACGGCACGTGTATAGACCTGTATTAGATACACGTTCTAGATTGGCTTCATAGGCCCACAGCATCAGACGTGGAACCTGGTGTCCTTAAAATGCTTAGTTTGTGATAGAGCTTTGAAAGAAGAACTGTGCAGAGTGCACTTCCGTTTTCAAATGTCACTGTGGTGCTGTAAGTCTGAATAAGGGTTAAGATAAGAACAGTTGTTACGTGTTTTATAGAAAGGACCATTTTACGATGAAAACAAAGAACATATGACTTAAAAGCTTTTTGCATGCTTTGGATGTTCTGTTTTGCCCGCTTGACTCTTTTAATTCTATGTGACCTCGTCATAGTCAAACGTTTAAAAATACACAGAGGACAACGTTTGATACGCCGTTATGGCTGACTGAAAGGCCGAAAATCGGAAACAAGGTTTAAGGTTGGCAGAGAGTGCCTGGTCAAATTCCTAATCTTGTTAACGTGTAATAATAATATAATATATTTACTCATTTTTTAATTAACATTTGGCCAATTCTAGACATGCAAACGTCTTGTGTTTGGATTCATTTGAAATAATTAGACTAGTTTAGTAGGAAAGCCGTTTATTTATTAATACATTACATGCACTTGTTGTAAGTTCTTGAAACTTATATTTCATCTCTGTGCTCTGCCTTTTGTTTTCCAGCTCCATTGGCCTCAAGATGTTACTCACATGGCAAGGTGGAGTCAGACGAGGAGTTTGATGCCCGTTGGGTCACTTACTTCAGCAAACCCGACATAGATGCCTGGGAACTGAGGAAAGGTGACTTTGTTGACAATTTGTGTTAATTCCATTCCGATGACTTGTCCTCTTGCCCGTTGTTCCTAGTTTGGTCATTGTCATAGCTCTAGTTGGGCTCATTTGAAAATAATTCAGTCAAATATCAGACCCATGTTCAGATTTTGCTTTTTTTCTCTCTTCTATTGTTTGCATTTCCTCTTATTGCTGATTCTTCAAAGTAATTAGGCTTTTTTTTGTCATTAATTAAAGGCATGAACACCCTGATCGGGTATGACCTGGTACCCGAGGCCAAGATCCTGGATTCGGCACTAAGGGCTTGCCGGAGACTGAATGACCTGGCCAGCGCTGTCCGCATCCTTGAGGCCGTTAAGGTGAGTGACCGTCCCTTAATAGGTTCACTTATGGTCTGCCGTGAACCTTTTTGTTAAACATTGTTTCTGTGATGAAGTGACAGACCCACAAACGTATACAAATGTAAAATGCAATCCCCCTAACAGCAAATTCATCTCCAGATTATATTGTTTAAGACTAATCATCGCTTCTTGCTGCCAGGTTTGCAGGTGTGGCCTGTGACAGACTGCTCTGTATTAGTTGCTTTTTGTGTTTTGCAGGACAAAGCAGGCCCCAACAAGGACATCTATCCCTACCTGATCCAAGAGCTAAAGCCAACCCTGTCAGAACTGGGCATCTCAACGCCAGAAGAGCTGGGCATTGACAAGTTATAGGCTGTCAAGGTAAGACTGCACTATACTACTACAACAACTTGGGAAGTCGATGTGTACTGTTGCTGGCCAACACAGCCTCAAACCCTGTGTGAGTTTGCTGGCCTATGCTATGTACAGCAGATCATTAATTATGTTGCGTATTACTTGCTTTCAGCTGAAAATAATGTGTCCTTCTCTCCGCAGGTCATTTGATATTTAAAGAGATGAGTTCCCCTAATTCTCATCTGTCAAATATGTCTATATTGTTGATTAAATCCATGCCGTCCTGTTGTACAAAATGGTGGACCTATTAAAGAAAACCAATAATTTAAGAATGTGTTTTGTGTTTTCTTGCGAGGTAAATTGTTGATTCTTTTTTTTTTTATTGGACCTTTTTTTTTTTTTTTTTTTTACAGCACATTTTTGGAAATGTGCAGTGGTAGAGAAATATCAATAAATATCAAGTTAATAATATCATTAATGTTGGTGGTGTTCCATGTAGGAGTTCCCTGCTAATGAGCTATATGATGAGCTATATGAAGCCTAAGCTTTTCACAAAGCAGTAACCACAGAAAATACATGTTGTACAATGTTATCAGATGATGTTTGCTGTTTTATTTAGCCTCACATTGCAGAACGTGATGTTACTTTCTCAAGGAGACGTCAAGGTTTTTTCTCAACTCAACCACCAGATGTCGACAGGAGGCTGGAAATGCAATGCATCCACTGTATGAAGTAGTTAAAATAAAAACGACAAATATAATTATACAAATACATGTTATTTCATTTCATACCCCGTTTCTTAATTTATTTTCTTATTTTTTATAGTTTAACTGGATTACAATTATTTGACGTCTAACGTTATGTTGTTGAACTGAAAAATGAGCGTGACAGACTTTTGGTTTGGTTAACGTTAGATGGTTCGGTGACAAGAAACTACGAAAAAAACTACTGCACGAACCAAACATTGCGGTTGATTTATCTTCTTGGCCAACACACATAAAACGTGTTTTTTTTTACAGAACATCTAGCAAAGCAACGATGGATTTTATTCTGAAATTTTGCCCGGATGTGGTGTGGAAGTTGAGTATAGCATAGCGGGCTAACAGAAGTCCCACTGCCTACCTTCTCCTGAAGAAAACAACAAAGTCCCGCGCCGGTGGGACATTTGTCATCATGGCAGTGTTGTGGTGTAAACTGTGACAACTAACGCCAAGATGATGAACGACATCATAGAGGAACCAGAGAAGGACACGCTGCTCGAAGCGCAGTCGGAGCCACAAGTTTTGTCGGTAATGTCAGCTAAAGCTAATCCGGCTAACGCTAGCTTGTAAATAGAAACTGGGAGGCTAGCTGACTAGCTTAGCCTGATATTTTTGACAGTGAATACATTACTTTTGGTTTTTTAAATTTTTATTATTTTGGAATCGCCTTGGAGTTGGGTTAAAGACTTTTTATGACAACCCCAACAACTTTAGACTCTTGTTATTTAACTGTCACGTGATGCCATTTAGTTATTATCATATTATAGTCTTGTCAATTACTTGGCGCCGTACATGAATGTGAAATATAGATTATTCTTGATTTCTCCGATCGCAGGGCCCCAGTAATGGCACAAGACCGAAGACCGCTGATGGAGGGATCAGGCCGGTGGAGAAGAGAGGACCTTACATCATGTCCAGAGTTCCAGCAATCCACCTCAAACTACGTAAGCCTCTTCTTGACTCATCCTCACCAGTGTCATTATTCTACCATTCATATGAATTCAGCTCACACTAAGACTGCTGAGTGTGCAGCTGGCAGGTCTGGGGAGTCTGAGTCATGCGAGCCACACTGTTGAGCAAAATCTCCCACGGGTTCACTCACACGGTGTGTATAGAAAGCCGCCCATAGAGTCAACTTTTCATAAAGTAGTCCACTGTCCACGGTCATATTACCTTTATGTTGTGTGGATCAAAATGCTCTGCTTAACTCTCAAGGTCTCTGCAACACACATTTCTGCACGTTGTGCTGCTGACTGACAGGTGATTTCTAATTCCGATACTTATTTGGTATCTACAAGAAAAGAGAATGTGTGTAGCTGAGTAAAGCTAGGCAAATATCATGGACAATGAGGATTTTTCCACACGGAGAAGAGGTGTTGTTGGGTTTTATGCACGGTAAAGTGTAGAGTAGAGTTTTGACAAAGAAGGCCCTAGTGTCAGAAATGTGTTCTAGCAATGGCAAAAATAATCCTAGTAAGAGGCAAATGATAGGACCAACATGCACACACATACCAGCAGGTGTGGAGATACACAAAGTTTAAAATAACAACAAGCTTCTACACGATAACATAAAGAAAGACACAAAAAAGAAAATCCAATACGTTCTATTTTTTTGCAGTTAGCTCTTTATATGAGTAGCATGTCATACAGGTAATGTTGATTTTGTTTTTCTTTTCCTTGATCAAATTTTTGTTCAGTCAATTAAACGTGTTTAATCTGCACCATGACTTCTAAAAAAACCCGACAAAACACCATCATTGATTCGTGTCTATAGGCCCGAATATCATAACACAGTGATGTCGGTCACTCTCAAAGACCTCACTCTTGCTGAGAGGGTGTAGGAAGTCCTACACCTTTTGCTTTGACTCTCATCCAGTCAGTCCCAGTTAACACACGACATGTTTCTTATCATTTACAGAGAAACACAGGGAGATGGCGAGGAAGGCGCTGAAGAAGAAAGCCCTCTCACCAGGACCTCCGGTGATACATCAGCCCAGGCAAGGAGCGAAGAGGTACGATGAGGAAAGACGAAGCTGATGTGAGCTTAAAGCAGCGGAGGAGATGTTCGTTTAGCAGGATTTATTTGACAGTTTCTGGTTCTTCTTTTAGGACGGTGAAGTATAACAAGGGCTACGCTGCTCTGAGTCAGCACACTGAAGACACTTTGGTTGCGATGGACTCAGACAGGTAAGCTGACACCAGGTATGGAGGCGGAGTCCTTCCCCTTCCTGGTGCCCACCATGAGACGGATGCTAGTCAACAGAATAAGGCAAATCTTTTTTTTTGATCTTGCTCGAATTGTGCCATGAATTACACATATGAAATTTGTCAATTTAAAACAAAGTCGCAGTTTGATTATTGTGTCATTTGGTTTTGTGTGAGACCGCTCACTGAAAGACATCATCGCAGAATGAATGTCATCAACACCAACATGGACGCTACCTTGACTTGCTAGCTAAGTTGGTAGCTTAGCTCGAAACACACAGGCATCGTAGCTTCAGCGACAGATGTCACTTACGAAACTTTTTTTAGTCTTTGTAATTACGTATTTTCACCATAGACTGTATACAAGAAGTGGACATAGTCATCGTGACGTCACCCATTGGTTTGTGGAATGCCGTTTTGAAGCCTTGAGTTTGGCAAATTTGCCGTCGCCATCTTGAATTAAGCCCGTCGCCATGTCTGTTTTTTTTTGGCAACTAATGAACTAACTAATGAAGTTACCATATCTGTAATGCAGAGGCATGAGGTAGAGATGCCGTATACGGTTATGGTGGCGGCAGCGACCTGTCAATCACAAGGTAGCCCCGCCCTAAAGCATACTCTACTTGACTCTAAATGGACCATAATGTACTAAATGAACATCATGCTGTATTGGAGAAGACTTGAAACTAGCGATTGAGACCATCAACTCATGTTGACAATGTTTACTGAGGTAATACATCAAGAGAGAAGTTGAGTCATTTTCTCATAGACTTCTATACAATCTGACTTCTTTTTGCAACCAGAGGAGTCGCCCCCTGATGGTCAGTAGAGAGAATGCAAGTTTTAAGATATTTCCGCATCGACTTCACTCGGCAGAACCGGAGGTTGCCACCTGGTGTAAAGTATTTCTAATTATGTATTTTCACACTCATACTTCAACAGTTTTAGGACAGAATGCGACTCTGTTGACATGTAAAATATCTTTTTAACTGCTAAACGTGTAATTCACGGCTCAATTCAAGCAGGTTCAAAAAAATATTTTCTCTTACGGTAGAAAAAAGGTCTCATGGTGGTCCACCAGAAGGGGCGGGACTTCGCCTCTATACAGGGGACGGCATTGATGAATTCCTTCTACATGCAGTAAACTGAGACCTGAAATACTTACTGATCTACTCTTACCACTTCTTAGTGGCAACAGTAGATGTTTTACATTGTCAAGTTTGACTTTTTGGCATCTTCCCAGCATACATTTCCAGTTAACACGTACACACACCCAGTTAACTTCAGATTGACAGAACCTGTCGTGCTTGTCCTTACAGCGATGAAGAGATCGATTTTGAGCAGTATTCCTCAGGATACTCTTCAGCTGAGGTGAGTTTGCTCCTTGGGACCTTCTTCGGATGCTTTCGTAATCTCACTCCCCACACAGTCTAACCGGCTGTGTGACTATAGCTGTGTTGTGCAACAATCTGTTTTTGGGCCATCCGTGTATGTTCAAAGATCATTAGTGTGATTATAACCCGTGGCTCTATTTTTCTTTCACATACACATCGCTTTGGTAAAGTCAGCGCACACAGTTTCCACACAATGAAAAAGTGGCAAATTATTCAAGTGGTTTTTTTTTGTAGGATAATCCCGCCACCAAACTATTCACATTTAATATATAAGGGGTCAAAAGGAATGGGTTTGTCTCAAAGTGATATCATCTCCATAAAACAACTCTTATAAACTGTTATAAGTAAATCAAACATTTAGAATTTGGGCCAGATCTTGTCTTTGTTTGCTTGCTTTCATACATGTTGTCTGAACAGTATATAGTATATACTGACTCACTGTGCATCAACAAATGTAAGAACAAAGTGTGTATTATTTTTGACCCGAGTATTGTTGTTTTTCAGTCACACACACACACACACACACACTGAACCTCTGGCTATTCCTTGACCTCAGATATGTAGCTAGCGCTGTTTGCGCTGCCTTTTAGTGGAGCTCAGTCTTACTTGTTTTCTCGAATTGCTGTGGAGGAAGTTTAAAGTTCATTGGTGGGGCATGGATATTTGCAGAGTGCATTTGAAGGGGACTGCGTGTGGGTGTTTCCCACCACGGAAATAGAGTTTGAACATTAACAGAGGACTGTTTGCATCACTGACAACTAAACTCAATTTAATTAGATAGATCTTTTTCTTTGTCTAGATAATCAGTTTATAGATGTCCAATGTGTACCAGGTTTAGCCATTTTACTCTGGTTGTGTGTGTTATAGCGACGTCATGTCTTTGCTCTCCAGGTCCACCCTGATTTAAGCAAGCAGCTTCTCCAGGACGGCTACCGCCTGGATGAGATCCCCGACGACGAGGACCTGGACCTGATCCCGCCCAAAGCCATGGGCTCCTCTGTGTGCTGCTGCCCCGAGGGCCCGTCCTGCACCACGCAGTGATGCCCGGTGTCGCTACTCCAACCGCTACAAAGCTCCTGTCCCTGACTTTACTCACCGGTGCTCTTTCTAACCCAGCTCCGCCGCTGTGCTGCCTGAGGACTTCCAGCTGTGAAGCCAAACTCCCCGTTGATGCAGGGCCACGTGCACAGAGATCGCTCAACCCTCGCGGAAAAAAACCCCCGCGGGCGGACATGAGAACAAGCCTTATTCACTGTGACCCCAAAGCTTGACCTCTTTTTATTGAACTTCATGAAATGCTAACTATGCCCGTGCTCCAAGTAGAGTGGTCGTGCACACCATGGGATATGTCCTCGTTAAGGTTATTAACTAACTATGAAGCCTCACATGATCATTTACATTCCGTGACTTGTTGCATTAACTGGATGTTTATTGTTTTTCTTTAATGTCTCTGTCTTCAGAAATTCCAATGACACCTCGTCTAACAAACTGAATAACTTCATTATATGTTTTGTTTTTTTGAAGCAGAGCACTAAATTGAAATAGGTCGTCGGGTGATTGAGTCAAACCACTTATTTCTTTTTGGCACACGTGTAATTATTCTTTTTTTTTTCAGCTAATATTGCTATCTCAAAAAACCTGAAGTGTAGAAAAGAAGCCTGGCCCAGGATTATCTTCTGCTCCTCCCATCTTATTTGTTCTCTGGCTCTGAGAAGACAAAGACTTTATTACTTTTTTTTACAAGCTGTCGTTGAGCAAACGGCTACATACCAAGAAACAAGTTCCCCTACAAAGTGATCCAGCGCTTGTAAGAGTTCCAAATGTTACACCGCCGTGTACGGCACAAATCTGTAAGATGAGTTACTGAAGTGCTTTGACAGATGAACCTATTAGATTTACAATCTCTATATTGTAGAAATAAGTTTAGCTCCAGAGCCTGTTGAAGAAAACAGCTGTTACAAAAAAGATTGAAAGCAAAATATATTTCAGATCCTGTCATCTAAAGACATTTGTGTATGTGGTTAGACTTCTGTATGTTTCTAATTTAAATTCCCTTTTTTTTTTTTTAAGAAAACTATTTTGTTTGGATGGGAAGAATTCAAGAATAGATTTTATAGATTACTTTTTCTGTCATCTTAAACTCATCAAGAATGTGTGTGGGGGGCAGATTTGAGTTACAATACTTTATTTATGTATTTATTAGTACATTCATCGGGGACACTAGACGTGGTTACAGCTCAAAACCAGGAAACTACATTTGCATAAGGATTAAGGCATTTGTCTACACTGGTTTTTGGCAACCTCTATTTGCATACATCAGTCTGTGTTTGTAATATTTTTTGTGATGTGTCCGTTTTCAACACAATAGACACATTTTTTTCCCACTTTAGAAACATGTATGTGTTCACTCTTGTTGCAGTCTGGGTCAAATTGTACTTTTTAAAGTGTGCATTAACAAATGTTCCATATCAGAGCAAGTGACGCCGATCACTTTTTCAGGAGATTCATTTTGTGTGTATGTGTATGAGTGAGCAACTAGAAAGTAATTTGCCTTTTACACAAATTAGTAAAATAGAACAGTGAGTTTGAAGATTGCTGTTTTAGTGCATCGAGGTTTTAAGACCGGACAAATGGGTGGAGGCTGTTTTACGTACCTACAGGCCACACTGCTGTTTCTCACGCTGTGCTGCTACAAGGTGTAACTCTCAGTCATATAAATGAAAGGTATAGCAGACCACCATAAAGAACTACAAGGACTGGAAAGAGTAGGAACCTTGATTTGTACTTCCAAGAGTCTGGATCTAATCACAAATCCCGTTGAAGACGGGTGTTGAAAATGTTACATTGTCAACGTGAGTGATGTTTCTCCTCAGCGCACTCCATTGTTCTAATGTGGGTGATTTAGAAATAAAAGTGGATTCTGCTAGTGTGAGATAAATGCTGTAAATGCAACAGCTGCATTTTAAAGTGACCCCCCTCTGGCTCTGCACCATGTTTCGCTGTACACAAATATTGCACTTCACACCAGTGGTCAGTAGCAAGTACACTTGACTCACCTGTACTATGCAACTGTTGGGACAATCTGCTTGTTATACAACATTGTGACAATGTGGTGTTATTGAGTGCTAAATGCAATAACTTAGTTATTTTATGACGGTAAACACTAATCCTTTATTTTGTATTTGATTGTTGTGTTTATTGGTTTACATTATTAAAATAAAGCTATTATCTATACTTCCATGTGTATGACTCTGATTACAATTATTTCCGGTGGAGATTGTGTAAGGAGTTTGTATATCAATGGAGCTTTTTGATTCTGTGATCTTAATGAGTAATGTGTGGTGGTTGCACTAACCATTATAAACGTGGTAGTCGTTGTTGCCACAAGAGGGCAGCATGGAGCCATGCTGCTTTTCTCAATACAATACCTGCTGCACTTCACTGTCTGGCCCCTTATGAGGTTTTTATTTTGTGTATTATTTAATTAAACATTGCACCCTAATCACTCCCAACGTTATTTATCATGCAGCTAAATGACGAGTTCTCAATTTAGCTCTAATCATTTTAATTGAGCTTATGCTACTTTTATATACCATACATACCTACATCTCGTGTTCCAGCCTACTAAATGCTATATTGTGAAATGAAGATACGTATATGAATAAATTATAGGTGAACCGACTCAATAAATAGTGTCATGGAACTGAAAAGGCTGTGAGACATGTTGCTGTCGCTGGGCGGGCCCTAACACTGTTGTGGGCCATGCGGGGGGTGTCAACTGAAGGGGAGGAAAAAAGAAAAAAAAACCGACTGAAGGGAGTTACCTCAGCGCTCTCCGAGATATGAGATCGGGCCATTTTCCAGGCGGTCCCCTTTCCCATTAAAGAAGAAAATCATCGGGGGGGGGAAAAGAAAAGAAAAGAAAAAAGACAGAAACACAGAAACACAGGTACATTTGGAGAGGTCGCTGCAGAAGAGAGCATAAAGCAGATCAGTCGCTATCTCCGGTGCATGCACAGCGACTCTGCACCCGTGCGCGCGCGCGTGTGTGTGTTTACAAGTGTTTGAGCGAGTGCCACAAACGAGGGAAGGACGAGAAAGCCGAGGAAGGAAGGAGGGATGGTGGACAACTCGAGCAGTAGTAAGGCACAAATGGTGAGTGGTGGTAATGCTTGGCGTGCCTTCTACATTGTCTGGTGCGGAGCGAGCTCAACGCCCTCCGATACTCGCGGTCTGACGGCCTTATTTACGGGGAAAAGAGTGAACGTTCGCGAGCTCAACGGGACATTTATCGTAAGAAAAAGAAGGGAAACTTTCAGAGCTAATTTTACCCTATGGTAGGTTACTTCTTTACTCATTTTAACGTTAGAGTCTTGCGGAAAACACCGCAATGCATCGCTGTAGATAATGCCATTAATGTTCCACTTTCGCTCGTTTGTGCGCGAACTTAACCTAAAACCTGTTAACGTAACGTTACGCATATGTTATCTACGCATTTTGAGGATGTGGCAGCTAACGTTAGCTAATGCGGAAAAGGTGTACACTTTTTTTCTTTTTACACTTTTAACTCAGTTTCTAGTTTCCCTTGGGTGAGTGTGTGCCTTATTAAGATGTCCGGGTTCAGTTTACCATCCTTTTTTCATTTAACACTGACGTTTTTTATGACGTTATTTAGAAGCACGTCATCTTTCTCTCGGCTTAACCAGCTAGTTTGAACACTAGTTAGCTAACCTAGTTATATGAAGGACCATCTGACTAAAACGCAATATTTGGGGTCGATTTTACACCCCTTGGTTTTTTTAAAGGCGTTTTTGCTGATAGCATTTGGATGTGAGAAGTCAATGTACTACTCCTACAATAAGTCATAGTAATACTAGTTAGTGGATAACTAACTTTTCCTCCTCTGGTAGTACCAAAGACGCAGCTGTGATGTCTGTGTAGACTCACTAAAACCTGACACGTTTTCTTCAGGATTGCTTTAGTCCTTCTTCTTTTTGCAAAGGTTTGGCTGCAGACAGTGTTGGTGATTTGTCCTGCTTCATTCTTTCTATCTTTGTGTTTCTATGTAAAAGCTGAAAGCCTAAGTCACCATGGAGAAGACTCATCTCGTTTGTTTATGTTGGCACGTATTGTCAGATTTATGGCTGTAATGCTGAAGATTTTCCAAGTTCCCCGGTATACACATTGACTAAAGCGACTTACACCAAGGAATTCTAATTTAGCAAGCTTCAGCTGCAGGAACCTGATGGAAAGGATATGGTTGGATTATCCATTTTATGGTATTATGTACAAATATGGCTCCTCAGTTCAAGTCTAGCTTTGTCTATTGTGTTTTTGTGGTGGGGTGCATGTGCCGTTACATGTGTTTCATTTCATCCTGTCTAATGAGATAAAGGGGTAATTTGATTTCAGCATGTCATCCATGACTCCTTTGCTTCCTCCCACAGCCCAGCATGTCTCAGGAGCCTGGTGTGGCCTTTCCTCAGAGCACCTCAACAGGGGGGATGAAGCTTGAGGCGGTCATGGAGCAGCTCCAGCGCCAGCAGCAGGCCCGACTGGAAATGGAGCGCAAGGAGAGGAAGCTGCGAGAGGCCCACATCATGTATGCTCAGCAGGTTGCGGCCCAGCAGGCCATCCTGGCGGCCGCCCGGGCTTCCGGGGCCAGCTTCATGGGCAAAGGTCTGGCTGGGGTGGTCCCCGGTGGCGGGTTGCTTCCCAGGGTCTCCAATCAGAGCAGTGTGGACTCTGAAAGGGAGGATGACGAGGACAGAGGCCGGGATTCTGGGGACGATGACGAGGACGACAATGAGATGATGGAGGGGGACGAGGGCAGCGACGAGGACGAGGCAAGTGCCAGCGGTCTGGAGTTCCTCCGCAAGCAGACCCTGGCCTTGCAGCAGAGCGCGTCCCGCATCCCGGCCCGGCTGTTTGGCAGTTACTCTGCGTCGGCCCCCCAGAGGGCCGCATCCCCACCCATCAGAGTGAAGCAGGAACCCGACGAGGGCCTGTCTCCTGCGGGGCCTCGCTCTGCTACCTCTCCTAACGGACAGGCCGACTGGGGCTTTGATGATCACTTCAGACAGGTTAGTGCCCTGCTTTGGCTCCTAGCCGCACCATTTCATCCGTATTACGTCAATTCCTCTTTGAGTCTTCACCCAGTAATGTCTTTGCCCCTCAAACCAAAGATAGCTTCTTGTCAGGTGTGTAAAGTTGGACATGAAGATATCCCTCTGCCAATCCTAATCTGTTCTAACACTGTTCATTGTGACCCTAAAAGGGGTAAAGCCTTTTCACTGTTCACCCCCCCTGTTGAGTCTTTTGTTTGATATCTCAGTCCAGCCCCCTGCTGTGAGCGACTGCTTAATCTTGACCGTGTGACAAACCTCTCCAGCTTTTTAATCGTGAGACAATTCAAATCTCCGTGGATGGTTGACCGCCGATTGGCTTTTGTGGCTAACAATCCTCCCTAAGTGATTCCTGGCAGAGGGCCAGGCTGGGGAGCAATTTCACACTCACTAGTTCTCTCCCTCTGCGCTCACATTGTGTGTGTGTGTGTGTGTGTGTGTGTCTCGTTCTCTGTCCCTCTTGGCACTTTGCTCAACCTCTGGTTTGGCTCTGATCCAGGTAGCGGAGTCAGCCAGGGCAGGACTGCTGCTGTGAGGCTGTGGGTGGTAGGCCGGGTCAGCGCGAGGATTTTGGGTGGGTGGGAAGTTTGGATGTAGTACACAGTAGCAACCTGCCCCCCCGCCCGCCCCAACCCAAGCGTTTCGGCTGTGTGCCAAGTGCACTTTCCCTTGAAGGTAAATATTGCCTCAGCACAGTGTTACAATACGCTGGAATGCCAACTGGGAACCAAGCCCGAGCTACATGTGGTTCAGCATCATGGCTTGAGACGTAGCAGGTTAAAGAGAGCTCAGCGACATGTGGGTGATTTATAAAAAGCCGTAGTTGCACAAGAGTGGGCAGTGTCAGAGGACAAATCTGAGCTTGATTAGTGGGCTGAGGGTGCTCGACTATCATGTGTCTGGATTTTATTACTGTCTATTTAAAGGCAAATGTCTTTGAATGGTGCTTCTCTTGACCACATTTCCTAATTTAGGGAAGGCAGTAGTATAGGGGTGGGAGGAGGGGCAGTAGTAGTCTTAGTTTTATTATCGTTGTATATCAACCAGAGCCTCTGCCCTTACAGGGATTTGCAGGAGAAGATTCTAAAAACATTGCATGAATGGAATGGAGTTTCGTTGCATTGTTTTCATAGGCGTCGGTAAGCGTGACGCAGTATTATACTGCGAGGTGGCCAGGCTTTGTGTCAACGTTGTCGGAGCAGAAGATCTCAGTAGCAAAGTTGTTGCTGACCAGAGCCCAATCTGTGGCCCGGTGTCTTTTATTAGGAGAGGCGGGCCGAGCCTGGGGGTTGGGGGAGGCATTATGGGAAGAGAATTGGTCTGGCCTTTTTTTCTTTTTTCTCTCTTTTATCTTTCCTGTCATTATGTCAGCTCTGCAGTATTTAATGACAGCTCATCTCTTCAGGCAGTTTCAGGTTGCACCGCTTTAGGGGGAGGGGGACAGTGGAGGCAGGGGAACAGTTTTTCTTTTTTTGATGTCATTGTCTTCAAGAGGCCAGAGACGAGCCTGTCAGATGCCACAAATACAGATCACTTATAATAATGTTGACCGCAGCTTTTTCTAAAAGAGCAGTGACAAGAGGCCAGGTGGGATGGCTAGCACGGAGGACCATTTACATTAACATTTACATTTCATGTGGCCAGTCACAGGCTTTTTACCCAAAGCAGCTCAAAGGGGGACTGCGATGCAGACCATACAGAGCGTGGCTGCTGATTTCATCCGTAGCAGACAAACGGGATGTCCATGTATATTTGCTAGTTCAACAATATGTGAAGCAACTTAAAGTTGCCACAACACTTGACTGACAACCGTTTGATTAGTCTGTCTTGTAGTCCTGTACTCCTAAGGGTTTTGAGTGGCGAGGGGCCTGTACAGGTCAGATGGGGGGTGGGGGGGGTGGACAGACACGGGTAGCCAGTGTTTTCATGTCAGTGATGCATGTGCGGTGACCTCAGCCCTGTCCTAAACAGCAGAGTAAATAATTGTCAAACAAGGGGATGGACAAAGGCATCGCGTGGAGAGTAGAGGGCTAGGGTGGGCAGCCGGCCGGCCTCAGCACTTTGGCCTCCACCGCAGTGGGACACAGGCTGCGTGACCCCTGTAATCCACCCCCCACCCCTCCTCCTCACATACGGACGTACACAAGGCCCCTAACGCTCCTTGCGATAATCCCTCTGTGATTAATAGTTTTAATCATGAGTGCGGAACACGGATTGTGTTTTACGTCGCACTGCAATGATTGTGACAGCGCTTCGGTTGGATTGACTGTAACTGAGAGACGCTGCGTTAGCGTGTGTGTGTGTGTGTGTGTGGGGGGGGGGAAGCAGTGGCTTTCGATCCGCAAGGCTCACAAGTTTTCCATTCACACGCTGTTTGTTCCCCCCCTGTGGCACTCTGTCCTCCGACAAATGAAACGAAGTGGAGGCCGTGAGCAGAGCGCGTCTACATTTGAATTGCTATGATCACAGCGGGAGAGTACTAACAAGGCAAGAGGACGTAGCAACCGACAGGAGTCCATCGCATCACAGGGCTGAATAATGCGTTTCAGGAGCGCTCGGCAGGCTTTGAAACGACTCATCAAGTTGACAGAACGGGGGCCACGTTTATATGGCCCCCGTATATTATTATATTATATTAATATTGAAATCAATATTATATTAATATTCCCAATTGGGGCATTGCATTAGTGCTGTTGTGTAATCGATATCCCATGAGTCAATGAAGAAAATTGTATCTCGAATGCTTGACATTACACAATTCGGTTCCCTTTTTCATCGGGTCACATAAACTAACAGCCAAGAACGTAAGTCAATTTTGATTGTACAAGGTAATGCAGTTAGCGGGCTCAATTACAAGAGGCTGGATAATTACCCCCTACGGTCTGATTAGATTTGCAGTTTGTCATTAGGGTCGGATCAGAGAGGTTTTATTGAGGAAATGCTGCAAACCAGGTCAGGATAAGATGGACAACGTTGCCGTTTCATCATTGCAGACTAATGCTACAGCCACACTACTCCGTTTCCATTTGAAAACGCACATGTTTTGCTCCGTTTACACTGAGCGTCCACACTACGCCGGCGTTTTCGAGCACCGAAGACGGATACGTTTGAAAACTCCGGGTTGCGTTTTCGTGTGGACGGCCGAAAGCAAATAAGTTTGGAAATGATGACACCCACACCCGCGTTCGCTACTTGATTGGTTCTTAGCAGTCACGACGTGTCCTTCCCTGATTCGCCACACGTCTATCACGTGACCATGAACCGGAAGCTCACAAACATTGATTACCGATCGACCAGGTTAATTCAACATGGAGAACTGATTACAGGCTAATTACAGGCCAATCTACTTCCTGTTTACACCGGCACCCACGCACGTGAATAGGTACGTGATATTCGTTTTCGTCTGGACGGAGATCAATTCGAAAACTATGCTGAAAACGCCGTGTGGACGGAGATCGTTTTAGTTTTAATATGAAATCGGAGTAGTATGGACATGGCCTATGTACGTCAGTGCAAAAGCAGCACTTGCATTTGCCCGGGCAGAACACTTGACTGGACTAGTCTAGAGCTAGACTACAACTTGTGCGAGGGATACATTTGACTCAATAGAAGTGGTGGCCATCAAAGGCACATTGGTCCAAATCTGGTGTCTGGGGTGGGGGGGTGCATCTGTTACTGCCGAGCCCCTCCGTCGTTTGCCACCCTTGAGCCCTGCTTCTGCTGCTCGAGCACTGCAGCCGGTCTGTTGAGCCGGCGCTGTTGCATAATTTAGCTGTCGCCCCAGCAACAACATCAGCCAGGAAGTGAGGAGCTGCACGGCTGCAGCGCAGAGATCAATACGGGTTGTGTGCGAGCTTTTAGAGGCAGGAATGTTCGGCCTCGTTTATGGCTCATTTATGATAAATGAGGAGGACGTTGTGTTTAGCAGATGAGCTCAAGTTGTCGTTTTGACGGTGGGGTAATATGGAGCGAATCCACCCCCGGTGAATCAGCACCACCCACTGCAGCGTGGTTGGGAGGGCCACAGTATCCCCATGAGCCAGGACGCCTCACTGCCTGATGTGCACGCTGCTCGTACGCCGACCTGACCTGATTCCTGCTCGCCGACAGCTACGTCTCACATGCCATAACTGTCAGTGGGTTTCAAATGGTGTACTTAGTCTTATTCCGTTTACTGGACTTCCTGTTATGCTGATGTAATAAGGCTGGAATTACCGTCTGACCCCCGTTTGTACGAACCGCTTGCAAATAGAGGTAGTTCACATGAGAAATAATGAGGAAGGCTGAGGTCCATTAAAACGCGTCACAGTGCTTGAAAAAGCGCAAGTGTGACGTGTGGAACCTGTATTTTCTCTTTGCAAACTGTTGAGCTACACGGGGAAATGAAAACCTCAACCCAGACTGCTCACTTCTGCTGCGAACAGTGACAACAATGCTTTCATATCGCAATGAATACATAGTTTCACCGAGGCGACCCAGAATCGAAGAATGTTTCAGTAAAGTAGCAGTTGGGGTTAGGGTAATGACTAAGTCAAATGAGTATCTGTGCCCTATAGCTGTTTCTCTATCATACACGTCATACTTGTTCAACCAGAACAACTCCAAAATGAATGCGATGTGTACACTGCTAAAACAGATGGTTTAAAAAATGCATGTTTCTGTTGTTCATTTGAAGAATGTGTTTTGAAGTGGGCTTTGTGAAAGATACGAGCACACTACGTCGGAAGTGATTCTACTTTCGCCGGTCTTTCTAGTTAACTGCTAAGCTTTCAGAACACTCTGTTGGTAGTACTTTGAGACAGAGGGGCAACGCTCCACATTGGTTTATATGAGGTGTTGCTCTGGTATTTTCCAGCTTGTGTTTGTAGTTCAATGCTGCGTGAACCTCGCTTCGCCTCATTGACAGCAGGCCGTGGCTGGTCAGGGTGGGATGGAGGCGACTGGGCTTTTAACTCTGGGTTGCCTTTTTAAAATGTCATTTTTCTGATTGATGCTGCTCTTTGCTTAATGCAGCCCGACCGGTATGGCTACGGTTGAATTTGTGTCTGGATGGAAACAAATAAAGGCACATTTAATGATGCGTAATTAGATTCTGCACTTCCAGTAGAGTTGGTGTCTGTTTGTTTTCAGATTGACCTGAATAAGAGTGTGAAGTGTAATCGTGCTGGCACAGAGCAGGCTTTATTTCGTGCAGACCTGCTCTTAACAGCCATATGCGGACGATCTTCCCCTCCCCCCCCCCCCCCCCCCCCCCCTGCCCAGAAATAGAGGTATTGAATTTAGTAGCTAGATGAAGGGGTGGAGGTAGAGAGGGGGTAGGAGACTGACTGTGGAAGGAGAAGAGGGGCTAGTGGTCTGGCTCAACACACTACGCTGCTCCACCCAGAGGAAACATTCCAGACGGAATTAAAGAGTTAACTCTTCAAACAGTGAACATTCCCACCGGGGGCTCCCAACAAGAGACGGGGGGGATACGTGTGTGTGTGTGTGTGTCCGTGTTGTAGTCGGGCTCCTGATTGGTGATCTTTCAATTCATTTCACTCAGTGTCACAGGGGCTGTAAAAGAAAAAAAAGGCCTGAATGGGAGGAGCTGGATGGGAGGGGCCCGCTGGTACAGGCAGAGACACTTTCTTTTATTTCTTTTATTTGTTCGAGTCCCAAAGGGCACATCTGCTTCTGGCAGACGGGAGGAAGCTTTTCATTGTGTGTCCAGTCCCCTCACCTTGGTCTGGTCTAACACAGTGGGCAGTGTGTAGTCTGTCATGATGAGTCTACCATCCACGCTCAAGACTACTGGATCTGGGTTGTGTTCATGGAGTCCTGGTCCTGCATCCTTTGATACCTACTCTATTCTCTGTTAATTGCATTCAAAGTTGCATTTTCACTCGACATTGTCAATGCGAGTGAAATGTATGCCACACTTGTATCCTAGATGGAGAACCAAAGGTCTTTTGAATGGAGCTCGGTGGCCCCACGGTTTGAAGACAATTGGCAACCTGCTGTGTCTTTAAGTATTTATAACGCGCCATAGAAGAGTTTTGTGTTTTCAAGTACAGTCAGTTTTTCTAGCATCATGCCTGTTGAAATGGATGTTACATATCCAACAATAAACTAAATAAATAAAACCTCGTCTTAATTGAATTAAGAGTGGCAATTGTGATCCTGCCGTAGATCAGATTTGGACTCTCCCCATGTCTCGTACCTTGAGTACCAGAAATGTGTTCGGGAGTGCTCCTCGGTACAGACCCATTGTTATCTTGCCTTGCCGAATGTCCCTGCTCGGAGCACAAGGTCTCCTTGCCTTTTAGCAATGGAGGTGTCTGAAATCCCCTCATCGTCACTCAGGGCCACACCGCTCGTCTCCATTTAATGGAATTGAAAGGCAAAAAGTTCTCTCATTGAAATGCAAATGTCGTATGTCCATTAGAGATGTCACACTTTATATATATTTATTTTTTTCCAAATTGACCCTGGAGGACTGACTTCCTTGCTTCTAATGGAAACTGAGCTACTGATGCCTGCTGTAATTTGATCAGTTGCTAGTGAAACCGCAAGCCCCCCCCCCCCCAACACACTCTCTGCTGGTTCCATTTGTCCTTTACAACCACGCCCACTCAGCATATCTCAACACACCTGCCCTTTAATGAAGGCAAACAGAGAGAGGGGAATAGCCGAATGAAACAAACAAAGACATCCACCAGCCCCTTTGGCAGCTGCATGGAGGTAGAGCCAAGGTCGAATGACACCGTTGAGCAAAGTCTCCTTGACTTTCATGTAGGCTGACTGTATATAGTGATACATACAGTGCACATGTATATAGACTGCTGGTCACGCTGTGTGTCGTACTGACCCTTGGAACGGTATGCAAGGTCCTGTTGTCATTATACCATGTGCAGTATGGTTTAATATGTACCGTGTGGTTAACTTGTTGATCGGTCTGTCTGCACCACTGCTCACAGGGTTCTTCTCTGCATGTGCTTTATCTAAAGGGATATTGATGCTAGAGAAGCGCTAGGGGAGCAGTTAGGGGTTCAGTGTCTTGCTCAGGGACACTTCGGCACAGGACACGTAGCAGCCAAGGATCGAACCGCCGACCTTGCGGTTGCCAGACGAACCTCTCTACCCAGTGAGCCACGGCCGCCCCTAAAGAAGCCTTACTTCTCAAATGTAAAACCAAGCAGCTGTGTAAGGAGTTTGCCTGACTAAAAAAAAATCTCAAAAATTGGCTAAATAATATTGTGACTGTGCTGTCTCGTCACTTTGTTTGGTGCCAAAACAGCGTTGTGGTTCGATACACAATGATTCCATGTGAAGTGACTTCACAAAAAACAAACCATTCACAGTAGTTTTGTGCCGTTATAACGTCCAAACTGTAGGACTGCTCAACATAGATAAAGTCAGATAAAGTTTCTTGAACACTGTGATATACTTTTTTTTAACCCTGAGGAGAACTATGTGATAAGTTTAATGACAACATGGGATGTAGCCTGCGTCATTATAACAGGGACACAAAGTACCGCCACATTAATGAGAACATTTTTGTTGCAGCCAAAAAAAACGTCTCCAACTGGCAAACCGCAAAAGATACGATCTCCTTTGGCCTCTGGCCTCCACGTCGCTCCTTAGTGAGGCAGTGAGGAGGTGAAGAGTGAGAGTCGTCTATTGTCAGTGGCTTTTCTTGGCTGCCTCCTCAAACTGCTTTGGCTGAGCGCCAGGCTGTTGTCGGGCCTGCAGGTGCTAACTGGGCCACTGTGTCAAGGCCCTTGGGTAAACACCGCAGAGAAGGAGGTGAAAGAGCTGCTGGAGGCTTTCCTTTCACTGTAGCCTGCCGGCTTTTCAGTCTGCACAGTCATCGCACTGCCTGCCAAAATCCCATGTAGTTTATAATAGCATGTGGCCAGGTTGTTTGGCTGCCAAGTCTTCAAACATAAGCCGCGTGTAGTCACGTGCCTGTAAGAGGGAGCTACCAGCAGAGGAGGAAGAAAGAAAAAAAAAAAAAAAAGAGGTCCTGGCTGCTGCCCAGGAAATGTCACATTACACTGAAAGCAATGTGTTCACAGCTCAGCTTCCAACATTTACATTCTGCACTCGGGGCCGTGCGCTGCTCTCGAAGCGGCTCACTTCCTGAATCACAATCAACACAAGAAAAGCAACAGTAAGCAGCGTGTCTGTCAAATCCTTAATGTTGTACTTGTGTAAAAGCAGCTTCTTTCATAAAGGAAAAAAAAACATGATTCCTGCTAGCGTGAGCAAAGTCCTGCTCCCCTCTTAATCAGTCAACTCATGATTGAATCCGATTTCTACAGTCGGTTTGTCATTTTTCAATGCTTTTCATTCCGAATTACTTATTTCAAAGAAGCTTAAGCATATGGTAAATGCAAGATTTTGTCCACCGTGAATTTCTTTGATCGAGGACAGCCCTAGTTGGTATTTTTGAATCATGAAATCAAACAAGGTAAACAAATTGACACATTTTGATGAGTGGAATTTAAAAATAGACACAAACTATCTGAGAGATGGGGAACATCAGACCCTTTTTAGATTTACGTTTGCATGTATTTTTTGCAGAACACAAATGACTGGATGCACCACTCGTAAGGGTAGTATTGAATCATTTCAGATGACAAAAAACACATCACGCTCTGACCTGCAGCTGATCTGGTTAATAGACACACGCACTGAATAGTACTATGGACCATGTCAACTGCAGTCAATAATTTCAGAAGCCACGTTAGTAAATGATTAAAGAGTGGCACAGAAAATTTAATTATTAACAGCAGGGACTGCATTGACTATAGGTTACTATAAGAACTGTATGTTGTAGCCCGGGCAGGCCAATAAGCCCATGCTTGATGTCCTTCAGTGTGATGGAGCCTGCAGTGCACGTTTTTATTTCCCTTTTGCACTTATATGATTTGACAGCAGCAATCTAATCTTGCCGCATCTCGTTCACCTTAAGCAGGTACCGACTGAGCCGGTGACGTCTCTGTCTGAAATTTACATAATCACGAGTATCCGATCACGAGGCTCTTTCCTAATGAACATCAGCATATTAATGTGGAACACGGTTAAATAGTGTTTGTGCCGGCAGATTTGGGATGTCCCAACCCCCAGTGGAACCAGCCTTGATTTAACTGCCATCTGGTCAAACAAAGACATCTCAGGTTTTCTGCCCTGAATAAATGTGATTAGAAAACCAGAGGAAGCCTTGAGCCCAGGGAGGATGTGTAGTCCGAGCTAGTAGTAGTGACATCTACTGAACGACTAATTTACTGAGTGAGCGCACGAATAAAAATGAAGGCAAGTTAGATGGAGTTACTTGTTCTTTATGGAGGCAGCACGGTTGACACGCACTCTTATAGTGTTTAGTTGAATCAATAATGGCATATAGGCGAGCTCCGCACCATCGAAGCTGAATTACAGTCAAATAAGGTTCAGTGAATGTACCCTGCAAACAGCTGCTGACCTGTGATTCTGTAAACCCTGTATGTCTTTGCATTCATTGGTTTTATTATTCACAGTATGCGCTTTTTCTTTGCTGCAGCTGTTGCATTCAATGCAGTCAGTTTGCTCTGTTATCAATATCATATTCCCTGCTGCTGCAAGAGCCCAATTTCCCTGTGAGAATCATTACAGTTTTGTCTTATCTGATCCTATATATCGTGCCTCAGTGATGTCCGTTTATGGATTGAACTGCAGCATAGAGAAGTATAAAGCAGGCTTTTAATTGGGTTCTGTAGCCTGAGGCTGTCAACAATTGAATGATATAGTTTGACTCAGCATAATACTTAATGTCCGAAGTATCATGTCTTCTTAAACCATCTTTTTTATGACATGATCTGTGTTTGTAAATTTCGTCAGTAGGTTATATGTATGTTAATATAATGATGAACAATACATGAAATGAGTTGGCACAACATTGTTTCGGAGGTTTTTCTGCAGATGCAAGCACCCATGATGCACTGGGGCCAGGGCCTGTGATGCAGCAAGTCCTTGGTTGGTTTTCCATGGGAGAGGCATTGCCCAATAAAGAAAGGTGATGAGCACTGTAGCTGGCACTTCTTTTAGCATGGCCGGTTTGTTTTTTTTCACCAACAAAAAAAGACCAAACATTTTATTTTTGTTGTGCACACGACTCACACCCTGACCATATTCATATTCTCAAATTATAAACCAGTTAGATCGTGGCACGTCATTTGGGTGGTCACATACAAGTCCAGCGTTGAGTGAATGAGAAATGTGTTCTAATATCCAAACCAGTCAAGTGTAAATGACAGAAATAATGGTATTATTTCACAGGAAAGCAATTTTGCTTTTTTTCTTAAACCAATGGACTTACCGGTAATAGCTTCTTGCTAAAATTGATGATTGCATGACTTCCACAGCAACGACACTCTGAACGTTTGTTTTCTTAAACATTTCGGTTAAACAATTCCCACACTAACCAGCAGTTTGGTTGTGCTCCAAGTTTTTGTGTGGCTCTGTAAGCGTCCAGTAGAGATGTAGTGGCTCGTTGGCCCCTGGAGATGAGCTCCAGATGCATGACGGGCTGCATCATCCCAGCAGGGGTCCCTGGGGGGGGTCAGGCCAGGCCTGTCAGAGGTGGAATGCCCCTGCACACTTAACGCTGGCTGAGAGGAAACAGATACCATTGGACCATTGGCTCTGAACGGAGAAATAGCTCCCTATCGATTCGACTCTACAGAAAGCTGTGAACTGCGCTTATGGTTTGAACATTTGATACTGCAGATTCAGAGAGATAGTCACAACACTAACTTCTCTGATGGAGGTAACCCACACAGCACACCTCTTTGCCCCACCAGCAAACGCCCGGATAAACAAGTTTCATGTGTAACGAGATGTGATGCGTCCTAATAGAAGTGAAGGAATTTTCTTTTGTTGATTGCGAATGTGTCGAGTTCCTGGCTCTGTCAGTGTAATGAGAATGTATATAAAGGCCTATCAGGTCCGTGTGATGTCTCCAGCTGCCATTAGCACGGGGGTGAAGTGGATGCTTGCTCTTTGGGAGATGTGAGATATGCCAGGTATTTTTAGCCAAAGCTTTTAACCCAGAAGAACCGGCTAATAGCTGCTTTGACCTGAATGCAGCCGTATAGCTTCTTGCTCAAAGCAGCATTGATTACACGGGGTTTTTACAATTCGTTTAGCCTTAATGTGCTGTGAGAGGATGAATTTGTGTCCTTGTGAAATGATGAGTGCTTTGCATATCGGGGACAACTTAATATATGTCACTGTACACTTCGCGGTGCAAAACAAATAGCTTCAAATCTAATTATCGGTGAGAGGTTACCGAGGGGGCCTCACGCAAGCCTGTGCATACTTTAGTTGGAAAAACCGAGTCTAGTTTCTGATGGGCCCGAAGCAGCGCGGGAAAGGGTTAACTCTGGGAGTACGGCCTGTGGTGGCACAGATGTGATTCACTAAAATGTTTGCTCTGCCTGTGAAAGGGTCTTTCAACCAATGAGTGTGAACTTCTGGCCACACCAGCCCATAAACGATGCATTTGTGTGAGGCAGCGAAAGGGGCCAGCTAGTGTAATGGGGGATGGGGCCTCTGCCTGTGGAATGTGGTGTCTTGGTGAAAGGGCTGGAGCTGAACAAATGCAGTCAGTTTATTTGGCAAACCAGAGTTGCTGGTCACCAACAGACATGTTTACCCAAGAACAAAATATGCAGATCCACCTCTTTTCTTTCAGACATAGGTCTTTCTTGTTCTCTCCCCACCTCTTTCTCTCTCGCAATTCTTTATTTTGTTCCTGTTTAAGTGGCTGTATTGACATGACTGCGCACAATACAATGTTACTAAAGCATGTTAACAAGAACTAGACCACATCTAATCATACAAAAAGGGAAGGGCAAAAAAAAGAGCTTTGTATCGGAATAATATAATATAAATATAATAATCTAAATATATAGAAAAGATGGTTGTTCTCTCTCTCTCGTGTGAAATTGGATGAGGTGAAAAAGTGTGTTGATCAAGTTTTTCTTCTGCGTGTGTCTGCCTGCCTGCCTATTTTCATTCTGTCTTTATCTGTGACGACCCCCGCCCCCTCTTTTTTTTTTTTTTTTTACTCTTTCTCTTTTTCTGCTTTGTAATTTGAGTGATTAATGGAGGGAGGGGTGGTCTTGCCTAAAGGCTTGTTTTTCAGTGGCCTGTTTAGAGGTGCTTGGGCCGGGGCAGGTACCAACACGTCGTCCCCCCTGGACGTTTAGCCCCCTTCGTCCCGGCCACTTTGCCTGTTCCCCCCCAATATCCCGACATCTGCTCCAGCCACAAATGTGGCCGCACACTTGGCGGCAGGCGTCCCCCCCCTGGGGTCCTGTTCTCCGCTGCCGGGCCTGCTCTCATGCGATATGTCACCCTTTTTTTATGCTCCATAGTAATTCTTAATGAGAGCAGAGGATCTGCGGTAGATCTGTTTGTAAGCAGGACCTCTGCCATATGTCTCCCGAGTGGCAGTGAGATTTACTTCCCTCTCGTCGCACATGGAATTATGATTAGCCGGAGCCCTTTGTTGGGGGTAGCGCATGGGCAGCTCACCATGAGATCTCTTACACTAGTTAGCAGATAAAGGACGCCATCCGCTCAGCTCCCGCCCCTCACCCACTAACCCCTCCCCACATCGAGAGCCACTATAAATGATCCACGGAGTCCCGCTGTGGGATCAAGCCTCCAATTATTTGATTTGGATTGGAGATTGCTTCCCCCCGCAATGCTCGTTTTTGCAGGCATGCTGAGAGGAATCAGATTTGCTTTCTCTGGAAGACTGAAGGCATCTTGTTGTCGAGGAGATGAGGAAACAGGCTTACTAGTGTGTGTGTGTAATCCGCTTTAATCACAGATCCAGTTCTCTTCACAAATGCATGTACAAAACGGATACATTTTAAAGATGTCTCCGCCTTTCTCGGGTCGCTACATTTTTGTCATATTTTAGAGACAAATAAATTTCTTGTCGAGTCAAATGTGCAAAAGTAAGCACGTTTAACTACCCAGCATGTGCGTAACTCCTTTTCTTGCTTCTCGCCATTCATCACTATTGTTGGCAGCGATCCAGATTTCTGCTGGCGTCCTTGATTGTGATTAAATTACTGCCGCTGTGTCTGTTTAAGAGATTTCCCCCGCTGAACTGTTTTGACAGGCAGCAATTTGGCTAAAAAAGATTAGTCCGGGAATGAGATGTTAAGAGTACCTGTGGGATGAGAGGGGCTCTGCTGTTATTGTGAGGTCCTGTTACTGGTGTACAGGAATGTTGGTGATTTTCACGAGCCTCCCTCCCTCCCTGTGTCTGTATTCTGGCAGAGCTCACGTTAAGCGCAGTGACATTTTGTTACCCTTGATTTACCAGCTGCGGTTGCTATAGGGATTTTGCTTGTATGTGCATGTATTTAGGTTTTCTTATTGAGCATTGGAGTGGCTGTTTACACCCCCCCCCCCCTTCTTAGATAGCTTATTTAGGGTTTAACCATGGAAACCTTCACTGTGTTAGTCAGAGTTGGGGTGTCTCGTTGGAGGTGAAGGGGTTAAGTCACCCTGGTAGCTGTGATCCTGCCCTCGTCTCGGTTTCCCCGGCGTGGCGGTAGATGACTGAGGATGATGAGTATTGACGTGTGCTGTGAGATTGCGTCCGGAGGGGGCTGGGGACTTCCCTGTGTTTGCACATCCAGGGCTATTGATTTGCCTCCCGTTCAATGGCTCTGGCCCAGGGGGACTTGAACTGCTGTGTAGGAGTGGGAACACAGAGAGTCATGACAGTAGCTCGGAGAGGGAAGACGGGGGTTAGGGGTATGGCTCAGGGACTAACGGGGCTTTAACATGGCACGTGCCTCTCTTCATTAGGCCTTGTTTAGTCTGCAGGGTTCAACTGGCAGGCCGCAAAACAACAACTGTTTTCAGGTCTGCGCCACATTTCAGATGAGGCATTGTGTCACTTTTTTTTTTTTTTTTTCTGCGATCCCACACGTCAGTCACCCAGTCTATCTATTAGGGGTGGGGGAAAAATCGATACAGCATAGTATCGCGATATTTTGCGTGGCGATATTGTATCGATACACGGACGCAAAGTATCGATATTTTATTATATAAACTATTACAATTTGTTATTTTCTTTTATTTTCTTTTTTAGAAAAATCAAATCAATTACTTTGTCAGTCCACTAGATGGTGCTGAGTTGTTTTCTGGTGAGGTCAGCAAAGGTCCTGGGTCAGCATGATTGGTAGGAAGTTGGTCAAAACAAAGAGACATCTGGCCTCACAACGGGGTTAAATCTGCCAACGGTAGCCGGCTCATGGGGAGAGTGCAGCGCATAACTGGCTCTCTGCCCTCGACGTCTACACATCGCAAGTTATACTGAGTTATATAACTCTTATATCCTACTTATAAAAGTTATAGTTCATATACTGAGTCCATACGTTTGCATTTAGTTAAGTTGGACTATGTAGTAATACAAACAGTTCAGTTTGTCAGGTTCGTGCAACATTTATGACATTGTTGGTCAGATTGCTTGACAATCCTATTCTGCTGCAATAGAAATGTTTCAAGTGAGATGAACAGACTGAGAACTTTATCTGACATAATTTGAAGTTGAAAAAAGTAATAAATCGCAATATAGGCCTATGTTATCGCAATACTCAGAATATCGCAGGATCGTGATAATATCGCAGGATCGTGATAATATCGCAGGATCGTGATAACATCGCAGGATCGTGATAATATCGCAGGATCGTGATAATATCGTATCGCGGGATCTCTGGTGATTCCCACCCCTACTATCTATAGCAGGGGTCTCTAACTGGCGGTCCGGATCCGGACCCAGACGCAGTTGCATCCGGACCCAGGACCTAAAATCTATATTTCGGAATCACACATATATTAGGCAGCGAGTTTGTACTTTAACCGGTAGGGTTGCACGGTGTATCGATACTAAAAAGGTACCGCGGTACCTGTACGTTAAAAACGATACGATTTTGTATATTTTTAGTGTCGATACTTCATTAAAATAGCGCGCGATCAGAGCGCACTGGCTGCTCCGCTCCCTGTCATGCTGCCTGCAGGCATGCAAGGGGGCGGGGCTGCCCAGCGCGCTCACAGCAACAGGCAGCGCGCACTCACAGCGAGTGATCACAGGGGAGACATGCACGAGCTTTTACCGACCGTCCTCGGGTTGTTGGAAAACAAGATGCCAGAAGTATCATCTGGAAGTACTTTGGCTATATTGCAGACAGTGAAGGAAAGCCCACTGACCTACAGAGACCTGTTTCGGACCTTTGCCCGAGGAGATTTTCTCAATCTGGACCTTTTGGAATTTTAGTTGAAGACCCCTGATCTACAGTATAAAGTATGCAATTGGCTGCGGACTTCGGCTGCACCATATATCGTTTCTGCATCGACACTGCGATGTGAACATTTGCAACTTTTTTGCTGCTTCGATACAGAAGGAAAACTCGGGACGGTTCTCGTTTCCACGACTCATTCGGTGTTTCACGTTAATTACCTGCATCCTTGGTAGACCCGCAATATTTTTACACTTGCACGTTGGATCCAACCTCAGCGGGTCAGAAACGGCCGCTCTGTGTGGGAGGAGCCTCTCCCCGGTGCTGGCTGGTCCTCGCCAGGCGCCTTTTCATCCGTGGCAGTGACCGCCTCTCGTAGGTTCGGCGTGGAAATCCCCGGGGTGAAAGTTGAATATTTCCTAAGCTCAGCGGCTGCTATTTGAGCCCACTCAACCTCCTACTGGAAGAGTGAAGGCAAATCACATGGCGCTGTTATTAAGAATGAGCCTCTTCATCTAATAACAGCTCCACTATCAAATTGGAGAAGTGCTGTCAACATCCTGAGCAATCAATGTCATCCATCCCCCACTCCCCAAGCAGCAGCCATTAACCCTTCTTGTTCCGGCATGCCTGGTCTCACTAAAATGGTGGCTCTACTCCAGACATCTTTCTATAATGGCTGCGTAGAATTACCCCCGAGCCATGTATCGACATTCAAATGAGTGTGTTTTTGTCGTTTGTCCGGGGCGGATGGAGGGATATGCAAAGAATGTCAACTTGTTGCAGACGGAGGGTTGCCCACTGTGCTGTAAGACAATGATGGCACATGAATGCACAATTCAGATGTATGCATTTAACAACTGTGGTGCACTCAAAATGGGGTAGTTTCTTTTAGGAAAAGCAGCCAAATCTTCTGAAATAATGACACGGATTTTTTAAGGACGTAAAACTGCACAAATTAATTGTCAGCGCTAGAAGAACAGTGGAGGGCGATGACATATTTTTGAAAAACTCTACAGAAGAATACCAAATGAAAACATGCGAGTATAAACGCCCCTCCACCCACCTCGGCAATGACCAGCCATATATATGTATATATATCTGTCCGTACAGCTTCATAATGTGATTAGGCCACCCACCGCCTGGCCAGTAAACCTGCTAACAGCCTGAGAGAGAGAGAGACGGAGAGGAAACACGGGCTGCTTAAATACATGAAGGCTTCTGTTCAGCACTAGCATATGGTGGCAATGCATATACATGGACACGCATGTTTAATTCTCTATTTGATTTATTTATTATCATTTCATTTGACCTAATTGAATTGTAGTTTGGATAAATATACTCTCAAATAACTGCCTATAATACAGGTTAAATGTAAAGAAAAAAAGATGTAACGAAAACGCGTACATTTACCTAAAGATACTTTCTTAAAACACTTAGTTTGAAACTATTCTAAATGATATAAGCCCCTGCGTTTATGCCCCTGTCATGAATGTAGGTGGGGTGTGGGAACTTCTCTCTTTAAAGAAGTCATTTCTGGGTGGAGCGCTGGATGTGATGAGGGGGCTGAGGTGACTGATCATAAGGAGTGGTCCCAAAACATCAGTATCCACTCCTAACTTGACAAAAACGCAACATAGTGTTAACATTCCTCAGCTGACCACGGTCCCAATTCAAGAGCCAACATGTCTGTTCATGGTTAACGTCTTCCATGTTTCAATTACTGTGCTTTTTCTTTTTTCTTCGTTGAAGCGGCCAGAGAAGCAGACTTTTTCTGTGGATGCAACTAAACGGAATAACACTTCTAGACCCAAAGACAAGGAATCATTCAAAGGTAGTTTTAAGACCCAGAAGTGTAAAATCAACAGCAGCCACATGGTGCACACATGTGTTTGTTGCAGATGCCTGCTTGGTTGTTGTAAGTTGCTTTAAGTCTTCTGGTTAGTATAATAACCAACTTTTAAAAGCTTATCCCTGTTTCATACTTTGGCCACTCTTATTTAGCATTACAATAGTTCGTTTTTTATCTTTACCGCCATCGACCCTTTTCATCATGTTTGCCATTCAGCCTGAGCTTGCCCTCTGCCGTTTCAGTCATTGTGATGCTACAGTAGTCAGTCATCTGTCTGTTGGAGCAGACTTGGATGGGTCATTCAAGATTATGCTTTAGTGAAAGGATTTGAATCAGGGGAACCATTGTAATTTTCAAATTTGTACTACATACAACTTATGGATATCAAGATAATGTGCTGATAATTATCACATTATTATATTTTATCTTCGTCTCCCACCTTTATCTACAAACACCAACCTTTGCTGTAATAACTGAACTGGAGTACTTTCTGTTGTGAACTAGGATTAAAGATTTGGCTCCATGAAGAAAAGCATGGCGACTGACGATCAATAAAATAGGCGATCAGGACATTGCCATTTATGCTTTTCTCGTCGCCGATCTCTAATAATGTTGCATTGTGTTTAAATTGACAGAAGAGCTAGTAGGGTTAGCAGCACTGCTAACGACCAACAAACCAACGTTCTGTTCAGTTACCTCATGATGCGTTCAGGCTCTGTTCAGTGAAAATGAGTATTGGGCGAAGGTAAATTATACCGTTATCATGATGTGTTCACATGCAACAACATAAATCGATATTAGAGATGAATTATGAGCCGTTTACGCAACTTGTATACATACATCTTTAAAACTACTAATGACAAGATTTGTTTTGATCGATAAAAATACAATCTTTTATTTCCTAATCATTTAAATTGTGTTTTTATGAAGAACAAAACCACTACAGGTGACTATAACAAAGTAAAAGGATAACATTTAGAACTTTGGATGGTTTACTGACTTCAGAGCGGTTGAAATGATTTGTACCACGAATGATCAGTGAGAGTGAAAGATCTGTCCAGCATTCCTCGAAATCTGTGTAAAATCTGTGCTTATTTCATTCATTTGAAAATGGGGCAGAACAGATACTGTTGGAGCAGGAAGCCTGACACCGACTGGACGGTGGTGTTCTGTCCCTTTTTTAAGACCTTTTGTTCTCTCTTGATGTCGGGAACACCTTGACCGCTCCGTTCCCATAACAGTGTCCCTCATGGAGGCCTTAGTGTGTATGTGTGGTTGTGCATGTGGTTTGGATGTAAACACGTTTGTGTTCACCTAACTAATCCAAGGCCAGTAACCCAGCAGCCATTGGCTGTTGTTTTGTAGTTTACATCTGACTGGTGAGCTGGGAGTGAATTCTATTGTTGGAAGGCAAGGCTCATAGTATTTTACTTCGGATAAGAGCCAGAGATGTCTGTTAAATTCAAGCATGTATTAGACATAAATGACTACCGTACTTTTCGGGCTATAAGCCGCTACTTTTTACCCCACGTGTTGAGGCGTCTGCTTATAGTCCGGTGCGATTTATATACGGATTTTTCGTAGCTTTTCTCCGCCACAACAACAACCGCAACTTCCGGTTACGGTCTAACACAACATTTACTAGCTCCCGACACAGAACAGTTGCTACCAGCAACCCCTCTGCTACCAGCTGTTACTGACAGGGTCGCTACAATATGGATGAAGTACCTTTGACCTACCTCTCACTAGGACTGTTAACAAAAAAGGTTGAACGGCAAGATGCTTTTAACAGTACATGTCCGACTCGCTAGCTTCTAAGCAAATTTTAACATTACGGCCAATGGGGAAATGCTAACCGCGATTAGCATTAGCGAATATAATATATCTTCGTACATCTTTTCATGCAGACATACTTACAGACGAAGGTCTCTCAAGGCTACCAAACGGAAGAAGTGAAACGAAGCAGCGTGTCTTCTCATTAGAATCTAAAAGCAACGTAGCCGTAAATGCTACTCAGAGCTACGAGCTACGTGGACACGCTGCTTCGTTTCACTTCTTCCGTATGGTAGCCTTGAGAGACCTTAGTCTGTAATGTAAGTGTGTCTGTATTATGGATTTTACGGATTCTGTACCCTCGTGGGGTGGGGGTCTGTTTCGCTTTTATTTTAATCAAATCAAAGAGGCTACAGATCTGAGTAGAACACCACTAAGCACCTGCCAAAAGGTTGTCCAAACACCACCTGAACAAACAACGAATGGCTGAGATAAAGCAAACTGAAAACACGCATATTACTCGCATGCTGTGGGGGGGGGGGGGGGGGGTACAGTTAGGACAATGTTTAGAAAAGTGTAGCATTCAGCGTGTTGTTGAAAGCAGTTGTCACGGAGAAAAATACCGGAAATAGTCCAGACATATTAAAATAAGTCCGAAAAAAAAGTCCGCGCAACATCATCATACCAGCCATTGTAAACACAATTATACATGAACTAAGATCATATCTGGAAGATATGCCACAATTGTGGCCAACAATCGACGAACTATGATCGCTGTATGGCGCTCTCTCCACCGTCTCACCATGGAGCATATGGCGGATGAATAGCAAAGTGACACTGACGAAAGATTGACTGAAAGCACAAACGAAGCAATTCTGAGGCTGTTCAATTCCGACACTGAAGAAGAGGACTTTAATGGTTTTAGTGCACAGGAGGACGAAGGCGACAGCGATCAATAGCGATCCTTTCCGGCTCGGATCAGAGGGATTACCGGTACCGTAAGCCACTTCCCGGCTTGGACCTGTGCGGAGCGCGTGGAGCGCGTGGAGACGCCTCCTAGTTGACGTATTACCGGTTTTTCCAGTTTTCTTTTATTTATTTTTTTACAGTTTTCTTTTTTTTACAGTTCTACAAAACTTGTTCTACAAAACTTGTTCTACAAAACTTGTTCTACAAAACTTGTTCAAGAGTTTTTTGTGTGTGTGTTTTTGAGTGAGAGAAATAAATCATCTTTGTTTGCACTATAACTCTGCTGTCCTGAGTCTGCATTTGGGTCCTTGAACCACACCACATCATGAACCGGTAGGTAGATGTCCGACTCTCTAAGACAGACTAAGGCCTCTCAAGGCTTTTAGATTCTAATGAGAAGACACGCTGCTTCGTTTTACTTCTGTTTGGTAGCCTTGAGAGACCTTAGTCTGTAAGTATGTCTACATGAAAAGATGTACGGATATATAAATTATATTCGCAAATGCTAATCGCGGTTAGCATTACCCCATTGGCCGTAATGTTAAAATTAGCTTAGAAGCTAGCGACATGTTATGATGTTCAGAGAACAAGACAACTTTAGTACTGTTAAAAGCATCTTGCTGTTCAACGGGGACACCTGCGGCTTATAGACCGGTGCGGCTTATCTATGTAAAAAAAAAAAAAATTGATTTTTGATCGGCTGGTGCGGCCTATGTGCCGGTGCGCTCTATCGCCCGAAAAGTACGGTAAACACAGTTCAGTTAATATAACTATCAGTGTGTCCTATGTGTACACACACAGGTCATACTGTTGCAAGTATTATCCAGAAGTACAATTTGTTTTTATTTTTTCAGCCGAGACGGTCACACACACACAGGTTTATGTAAAAGTGGAATTGATATTCTATCATGGAATTGCATGCTGACAAGCAGAATTATGTTTCCCATGAAGCTTTATGGCTCCCCGTTTGGTTACTGCGACTAAGATTACACATAAAGTCGACCTCTGGGCCACTGAATCAGGAACATCCAGCAGGTATAAAAGCTGCAGAAAGCAAAGTTGGGGTTTTTTTCATGCACGAGCAAGCACGTGAGATTATACATGGGTGCAATCTGAACTGTCTGCTGTTATAATCATTTATAATGGTTAAAGGTTAACAGAGGCGGTCAGATTGTGTGCAAAGGTCCATAAGGCCTCCAAATGTACCACACGGTATATTTACCTTGACATGGCGATCCCGTTGTAATCTCTGGCATACTACAGATAATGTAAGATGACAGCGAAATGCATTTTTGATAATGAATGAGCCGCATTTGTCCACTCATTTTCAGCACAAGATATTTGCAGAGAAGCCGAAAATGGATAGAACTCTCACTTTTGAGGGGATAGTGATCTCCTGGTATGTCTTTGAACATTTGACCATTGGACTTCAAATATTCGTTTTTCCCTACTTGAAATTAAGCATTCGGGAACTAAACTCATCGGAAAAATACCATTATTGACGGTTAACGATGTTGATTAAGCGGATTTCCACCCCAATAAAGCTGGCTATTTTGGAGACTTTTTAGTTTTAACGTGTAAGAGAGGGTGTCCTCAGTAGTAGGTACACCATTTAGTAACAAAAGCCTTGGTGCGTTCAACCCTACCCTGAAACGTCTCATTTTCAGTGGGTTTGCAAGTTGATGGCTGATGAGTATTTGTTTAGGGAGCGTGAACGCTGACAACCGTTACACGTACAGAGAGTGAGAGGGTGAAAATGACTTGCTTTCAGGGGCCTTGACAACCTTTGCCCTCCCGGCTCTCGTTTCAGGCCTTGTAATTGCCACTGACCAATGGGCTCCCGTTTGAAACTGGACCCCGTGCTGCAGCTATTAACGTCCCCCTCCGAACGGATCTTGTTTTGATTCCTGATGCTTTTATAGGTTTTGTCTTTAGGAGACATTCCTGGTCGGCACATACCGTGCACCCCTTTCTGCCCCTATTTCCCTTCCTTCCCGTCTTGTGGGGCCATTGCCCCCCCCCCCCCCCCCCCTGCACTCACAAACATACACACAACCATGATCAGCCTCTGCAAGTGTGTGTGTGTGTGTGCTTGAGCTACTGACCAGCCCGCCCTCCCTTGGCCCCTCCTGACAGCCAGCTACACTCCATGAACTTGGCTACCCGTCACAGCTGCGTTAAGATTGAAGGATGGGGGGCCCTTGTATCCAGCTGGGTCGGAAGACATGGGTGGGGGCAGGGCAGGGCAGGCCCAGATGCAGATGGTTTAGGTCAAATGGAGATGTTTGAGGATGAAGGGGGAGGGGGACTTAGGGGCTCAGGGGCACAATAACTCCAGAGGTTACTCCTCCAACCCCTGGAAAAACGCGCTCTTGGAGTTTGAGTATGCATTGGTTTCCATGCGTTTGTGTTGCAGGATGTTGGTAGTTGTTCTAACTAGCTAGGAGTTTGCGCTTATTTTTTTGCCAGACATGAACTTTTTCACCTACAGTCGTTGTCAACCTGATGGAATCTTTGCCAGAAATCAAATCAGGTCCAAGTCCATTCTTAAGAATTACAAATGTGCGGCTACATTAGTGGGCTACATTAATGGACTACATTAATGGTGGCACCAGGCAACGTCCCCCCCTTCAGTTCCAACCAGGGACCTTAGTTGCAGGACAGACGTGTATCCCTCCCTCTCCCCATCATGTTTTCTGTCCTTATCTCTGCTGTTGCACTTTAATTAAGATAAAACACCAAAAATAATAACAATAGATGACCACTACAGTCTGTAATCTGTACTCTTACTCTCTAGGTGTTTGTTTACTGACCCTATCTGTGTTTTCTCTCTCGTCTATTGTAGAACGGCAGCGCAGGCTGGGCGGATGAGGCTGACAGTAGCCGAGGAAGAGGAGAGGCCTCCAGAGACTTTGCTAAGGTAAGCGGTTGGAGACCATGATCACCAAAAGCCTCGACACCACTTGCATAACCACATTTGTTCTTATAGATATCGAACTAGTGGAAATTGTGAATAAGTGAATCTTTTGAAACATTCTCTAAACACAGAGCTATACATTTATCCCCATGGCATGGTTTCATGTTTCCTCACCTCTTCTGTTAAATGTTGCAAACCACAGCGATAACAGCTAACGGTCAGCTGGCCGGTGACATGCATGTATGTTTTGTGCCTATGTCAGAGGAAGCACAGCATTTGCACTGCAGAGAACATTACACAGACGAAAAAAACAGGCGATCCAACACTTTCCACTTTCCATCGAATTAAACATTGCAAATAGAGAATATGTCGGATTGTGGTGTTGTTAACAATTGATCATGCTGACCACAAGAGCCAACAGTGCCAGGAACTGCAGGGGACTGTTGGCGACATGCAGTGGTCAACGGACAAGTCGACGCACTGCGGCTCTAATGAGCTTCTGTTTCCTCTTTCAGTTGTATGAACTGGACAATGACCCTAAAAGGAAGGAGTTTTTGGATGACCTCTTCACCTTCATGCAGAAAAGAGGTAAGAGCACCCCCGAGACCCCCACATTATATTAAGAAGCATCTGCCTCTTTTTAGTTTGGGCACAGACTAAGGCTTACACTTAGTACTTAGAGAATTCATTTGAATCCCATGTAAATCTTTACTCAACCTCCAATTATTAAGAACCTTTTCTACATGTTACACTTTGGTGTAAATGTTGTTGTTGAAGTGTACTTTGTTAATGGGTTCCTGATCAGAAACGTCTGGGTTTAGCTCTATGGTTTCAGGCTTTGTATCCATATATATTAATATACATTTCAATTGAAAAAACTCAAATATGTTTTTGTAACAAGGCATGATATCTATAGTTGTTAAGAGTTGCCACAAATGTGAAGTTGGTTGGAGTTCATTTCCCTCCGTCTCCCTATGTGGAAAAAGCAAATACCACACAACTTCCATTTCTTAAGAGTCATTTCCTGTCATGGTGTGAGGCGGGGTTGCTACAACCGGTTTATTTGGTGGAGTCCATACAAACCGAGCAAGGATAAAGATATAAAATGAGTTTTCTTTGTGGCTTTGTTGTTCTAAATGTATTGGCTTGTCCCATAGTTGTCACGTGTGCTGTGCCACCGATCAACTTAAAAAAAAAAGAGAGAAACGTGCTCGAACTCTCACTGGCTAAGAAAATCCTCTGCTAATTCCCCTCCCCAGAGTAAAGCCTGTAAGGGGTCAGCAGGAGAGATCAGCAGGTGAGATCTTCCCCGGTTGATCCGGTGCTACTGCAATATCAGAGCAAAGAGGATCTGGCACTGGCCTAACTTAATTAGTTGGCCAACAGCCGGGGAGGCTCAGCTGACCGCGTGCTGCTTTGACACTGCCTACAAAACCCTTATGACCAGGGCAGCTAATGCACTTAGGTTCATATCAGACAAATCTGTTGCTAAACAAGTTGCATGTCTTGAGCAATACCTCCCAAGGTGAATCACAATGTTATTACAGTGGCGCATACTTTACATTATGTTTTGGCAGTGCTTGTGGTGGGTGATGATGGTCTGCGCGCTCACGCGTGTGTGTGTGTTCGTACTTCATTATGTTTTGTCACACGCTATGATGGGTGATGCCATGTATGCGATGATAGTTTGTTTAGTCAGACTGTGACGGATGATGATGATGGTGCGTAGATTTGTGCAGCCGGGTCCGTGTGCATGGACGTGCGTGCGTGTCGGCGAGCTCCCATTCACGGGAGGAGCGGCTTCTGAATGTCTGGTCTGGTCTTAGCACCCGGGGATCTTGTTTGGAGGGTGATGAATTAAGCCGAGTTGGGGAGAGAGACACACACACAGAGAGGGAGAGGGAGGGACAGGATCTGTCAGGGCCCTGTTAGCATCTCTGTCCAGTGGCAGACGCTGGGAGTGGTTGGCTGACCCTTTACTCGTGCTGGTCAGACGGGGAAATCCATCAAGCTGACTAAAATGCCACCCGACAGCAGATAACTGGCTGATTAAAGTGCGCCATGTCGCATTATGTCCACTAGATTAGCGGTTACCTCAGGCAAGAAACAACAGGTTGGCTTTAAAGTCTTGTTTGTCTATCGTTTTGTTTTGAGCAACACAAACATGGAATGAATTATAAAATTGGTTTTAGAAAAGAAGTAAAGACAAATTAGCTTGTAAAACCATCCCACCTCAAAGCAAAGTCATCCGATTCACTGCTAACAATTAGAATTTAATTGGAACATATTTTTATGATTACATTTTTGTTTAACTTGTTTCGCCGAATTACACTTCCAGAGTGAATGATGGTGAGTGCAACTGGAATCGGCGTGCGCGGATCAAGTTCCTGTATCATCATCGGTACATGTGTGGGGGGGGGGGGGCAATAACGGTAGTAACAAACACTACAGTCACCAAAGTGCTCATCTATAATAGAAAAGTGTGTGGGCCAAGGAAGAAGAATATGGCGAGGGATGGATGTCAATTCTTTTTTTTCCTTTGTGCATTTTCATTTTGGGGAAGTGAAAGGGCACCAGATGGAGAAAGAAGAGACTCAGTCATAGAAATGACTGGAAAGGTTAGAATAAAACTGCCATGGCTGCACCGCACTTCAGATATGGCTGAGACGTCGCTATCGTCATCAGAGACCATTGTGCAGGAGGCTAGGGTATAATTTCAGCTACTCTAGAGGGAGTTCGTCACCCCTCCCTTAAGACGAGAACCACTTGGCTGACCTCTGCTGTCTCTCAAACCACAATCGTAATCACAGGGAACAAATTGCTTTGTTGGATTCCCTTTTTGTGTTTGCTGTTGGTGCCAAGAGTATATGAAGAGCAAGCCTCGCTAAGATCTTGTTAATGGTACCTTCTAATTACTGTGCGCTGTACTCCTTCCATTTCACTTCACCAACATAGGATCTAGATTATTACTCTTTTTTCTTTCTTTCTTTCTTTAAATGACAGAGCACTTTGAAAGCCTTTTTTCATTTAATGTCGCCATGCGGAACAAGTGGGGTGGGTAACAGCTGGTGATGAGGGAAATGCCTGCTTCTTCATTTGACTGACCTTCCAAGCCGAATGCTTAAAAAGCACCCCCTCGTTTTGTGAAGCAGATTGGTCGGCGAGAGACAAATGGTGAAGTGCTTTTTCCCACCTCATCGTGGGGCCTCCAGGTCTTGAGAGGAAAGCAACAGCGGAAGGAAAACTTACGAGGGATTCCCATTTCCTGCCTCTGCGCTTAAAAACAGGCGTGTGCGCGTGCGTGTGTGTGTGCGCGTGCGTGTGTGTGTGTGTGTGTGCGCGTGCGCGCGTGTGTGTGTGTTAATGGTTGAGGAATTTTAGCAGCTGTCCTAAAGCCTGTCTGTGCGTAAAGGGGCCCATTGATGGGCTCTGAATCACAGAAACGGCAGAAGCCACACATGCAAATCCTCTCTACCTTTACTTCTTCGCTGACTATTTCAACACCCATCGCTGGGCCCCTTTCGCTCTCACCTTTGACCTCCGCACTGTTTGTTGCCCGTCGTTTTTAAAGAAAGGCGCTCGGCTTTGTTCTACTGGGGAGCCTCCCGTCATTCGCTGCGGATAGAAACATCCGCTGGCCCGACATGCAAATGTAATGTAAATGCACGAGGCCTCCTCGTGTTGAAAGAGTGTGGGTGGGGGATATTAGCCCTCACAGAGTTACGCCGATATCGCCGTCCATCATATCCATTTGAGTTCTTCTTTTTTTTTGCGGTCTCAAGCCCCACTGGGAGCGCGGAGAAAAGCTCCGACGCCATTGACCACCTCAAAGGTTTCGATCAAGCAGATGGGCGAATGTTTGTTATGGCTCGACACCCCGGCCACTTTCTCACTTGGGATGGGGGTTCAGGGCAGGAGGTGGGGTTGTGAAGAGGTGATCGAGGTGAGGGGGGGCTGCGAGAGCTACGGGTGCGCGATAAAGAGGGTAAAAAAAATAAGAGTGATGCAGCCAACTGCCTGTCAGCGCTGTCTACTTGAGATGATTAATGGCCACAGGCTGTGATGGACAGAGCCAGAGAGAGAGAGAGAGAGAGAGGCTCCTGTTCAGTGAAATCACCAGTCAAGAAAGGAGGGAGTAATGGGGGGGGGCGGTAAAGACAAGTGTTTTAGCGCTCTACTCCTGCCAGAAAACCCCACACGTCGCGGCCAGCAAAGGCTAGATCCATCCCAGTGTGACGCCCTTAATGTCAAGTGTAGATTCAGCTTAAGAGGGGCCACATGGTGTTCTATCACCGCTTAAGAGTTATTTTAGGGGAAAATCCCTGCGTAGTCGATTTAGGCCCGTTAATAGCAATAAAGTGCTAAGCCGGACTTGTCTGCGTCATTAAGTTGCAGTGGTCTTGACTGAGCTGGGGGAAAGATGTTCAGAATTAAGAGGAAGGAGTAGGAGAGGGAAGGAAGGGGAGATAATGATTATAATGAAGATGTCTCATTTAGCTGCAGCTCCGCTGTCAAACCTACTGTCAGTTTGCTCCCAGCATTCAAGGGCGTTGATTCAAAATGGCATACGTGGACTTTGTTTGGTCAAAAGTGTCACATTTATTATTCCAATTGTATTTTCCTTTACTTAAAAATAAATAAATCTGCCACAAATAAATCACGCACACGCACACACCAAAACATGATTTACATTAAAAACTAATTTAAATAGCTCGGCCAGTGTTTCACACTTAGAGAGAATACGTTTTCTGTCCTGGTTACGCTGGATTTTTTTGTGTGATGTGGGAAGAGTGGCCTCCCAGCAGGACATTGGAGGAAGTTCCCTAACTGTAACCCTGAGACCGAGAGCTCTGTCCACACCAATTACACCGTGAATGGGCTCTGGGGGATCCATGTATGCATTATATTACTCCCCCGGTCAGCCTCACACTAGCCCTCGTAACAGGCGGGCCCTCTGTACAAACACCACACCACAATAGGAACATTCTCTGGCTCTTTGATATGGCCTCATTTTCCTTTAGTTAACACCCCACAACTTCTGGAAAGTGGCAGCACCTGGTTGGTTTAGCAACAAAAACACTGGGCATTGTGAGCACATTTGTCCATTTTAGATGGTGTCGGGTTTCGGGCGGAATGATTTTCATTTGAGATCGACCTTTTAACTGCCGCTTTGCTGGATCACTGTTACGAGTGATCAACCTTTTTCACCTATTTCTATATTCTGGATCGTTAAAGATGCAAGTCTCACAATCAATGCAGTTTTCAAGAGCCTAGAAGCAGGTTTTACTGAGAATGCACCAATAAAATGCAGTTAGGAAATGACATTTTGTCCTCTCGTCTTTCTTTCTGTCTCCATCCCCTTCCTCCTCCTTTGCCACCACCCCATTCTCCTTCCCCCTCTGTTTATTGTGCTACAGTTACAACCACTGAAACTTGATAACACCATGGGGGATAGGGGCGGAGGGCCGCACTGTGGCCCGCTCGGTGAGGCCGGGGGGGGGGGGGGAGGGGTTGGATTAAGGGGCCTCCTGTCCTACACGGGATGATTAATGATCTCCAAAGAAGCGGGGGCCAACTTTTATTTTTTTGATAGGGCAAACGCTGACGGGTAGCAGACAAGGGGGTGACCGTCGCGTGTCTGTGGCCATATCCACACTAGGCCGTGTCTCGTTGGATGCAGAGTTCTCAAATAGAACCGATCCCCGTCCACACAGTTTTCAGCATTATTGGAGCATCCACACGGCAGCCTTCGAAGGCGGACAGCACGTGACCATTAACGTACACTGGGCATGCGCGTGATGGTGTAAACAGGAAGTGGATTGCTTGCTTAGTTAAAAAAAAATATGACAGAGTAATCAAGTAGTCTTTAATAATGAAAGGTTGTATTTGATCGCCGATGGTCAAGCAGCTCGCTCATCGCTCGAAGAACAGCTCGCCTCCTCCGCATCTAGGCACTAGCAGCATTGTAAAATGACAAATTTAACTCCACAATAGCTGCTACTACAGACAACAAAGCAAGCAATCCATGTTGAAATGAATCGCTGCTGGTCGCCCGGCTGTTTTGTTTTCTTCCGGGTACGGGTCACGTGATAGTCAGTGTGACGAATCAGGGACGGCGACGTCATGGCTGGTAATAACCAATCCAGTAGCGAGCACGGGTGTGGGCTCATTTTTTCTAACAGACATCCGTATCCGACGTCTACACTGAACCAAAACCCCTGAGTTCTCAAATACCTCTAACCTCGGTGGAGTTTTCAGGTTCCTCTGTTAAGGCTGCTCCAAAACTCCGGCATGGTGTGGCTGCTCAGTGTAAACGTAGGAAAACTCGACTAGTGTGGCTATAGCCTGTATGTGTGAAAAGAGAGGAACGACGAGGGGCATTCAGGGAAACCACAGGAGGAGACGAGGACAGACGAGTGCCAGGCGGGGGAGGTTAAGGGAGGCATCGGCCGGCTCGCGTCGAGACGAGACCGCGCTCTTTCATTTCCCTTTTGAAAGCACTCCGTCAGCGGGCTGAAACTGACCGAGCTCACCAACCAGACAGAAAGATAATCAGGCAAACGTACTAAAAAGACCGCCGCTGGTCGCAAAGGGCCCCTACTCGCAGGAAAGGGTGGGGACCCAACCGCTGCTTTCTAATCATTCCTCCAAGACGGACTCTAAAAGAAGAGGCAAAACTATTCTCATTGGACAAACCCTCCCCTGCGCTCGCGATCAAAGATTCCGTGGTCACCGTGTTGATATAAATGCGAGGGCTGAGATTATCTTGGTAGACTCCACCCATGGGCTGGCAAATTACAGCCCTGCCTGTGGGGACCGAGGACATCTATGGTGGTTATGCTCCTCTTTCAAAACAAAAGGAAGTAGTAGTTTTAGATGTTTTTTTTATGTATGTGGGAGTGGGTCGGGAGATGTCAGATCACAATCTTAAGCCTTTTTTATTTTTTGTTTCTGTCACCAACCGAGACTACTCTTTGTGTCTCTTCCTCTCTCTGTGTCTTCATCCCAACCCCCAACCCGCTCCGCCTCCCTGGTATTTCCTCTGTCATTATCCAGACTGTTCCCCGGGCCTGGATTGCCACTGTGCTGTCCATCTTAAATTACGACCATACTGTATAGGGATTTGAGTCTCTAAGCTGTCGAGCTGGAAGATTCTTAATCACCACGCACGTAAGAAACTAAGCGGGGAAGAGGACGAGCGCAGGCCCCGAGCAGATTCATGCTTCCCAGCGAGGTCATTGGTCAGGGTAAAAATAACACGGGCTCCTCAGATCCACGCACTTTGTTGTGGCTTCAGTGGAATACATTTGGAAATACCCTGGAAACCAAATACTATTATAGTTCTATAAACCGAGTATGAAGGGGCCAGTCAGTGAAAACACAAGCCGTTTTATGAAGAGGGTATTGTAACACATTTAAAATCAAATGTGGCTGAAACTAAAGAAGCAAGCAGTCTTTAAACCGGAGCATCTTTTTGATAGAATAACTTTCTAAAAGGCGTAATGTGAAAACAGCCTCATGCTCTTTGTGAAGCTGTTCCCCCATGAAGCTCTCCCGTGACCAACAAATTTCCCAAACTTCTGCTATCTCTGCATATCTGCGTGCCTTGCTTCTCCATCTGTGTCCTGTGTGTGTGTGTGTCCTGTGTGTGTGTGTGTGTGTGTGTGTGTGTGCGTGCGTGTCCTGTGTGTGCGCTCTTAAAGCACAGTTTCCCTGTCCTCCACACCCCTCGTGATGGATGCTATGAAACACATTACAGCCCCCAGAGGAGCCCTACACCAGCACAATAGCCCTGAGCTCACTTCCAGTGCGGCTCTGCAGCGCTGTTGCCTGAGCCGCGCAGTAACGGAGACCTGAGTGCAAAAGGGGCCTAATGGAAAACAAGACGCTTGATTTGAGGGGAGAAACGGACATGAAAGGCGCAGTTGCCAAATGCTATTGCCTCTTTGTCGTGACATTTTATGCGATGTGGTTTGTTGTGTGGGGTACACCGATAGAGAGAGGTTTGGTCAGTTAACAAGTTATGATGGATGAGTTTTCATCCGTGCTGAAAACCTTTTCCTGATGCTTCATTGTGTTGTGTATCTTGGGCTCATCAAAAGGTATTGAAAGCTTGTAGATGTTTCAGGCCGTCAGTCTTTTTTCTTATTCTCGTAGCGTTAGAGTTGCTGCTATTGATCTCATTTGAAGTCACTTTGCATTAAGAGCATCGGCTGAATCCTTGAAAGGTAAGTGTATGACTTATGTCATGGATTACAAAAGCCAAAATTCATTTGCATTGATGGGAGTCGGAATTTCCAAGTTGAGTGAACCCCCCCGTATCCCGTATTGATCAGCGGTGCTGGGCCCCGCTGGGACTCGTCAGCTGATGGCTTTCTCTGTCAATCCGGGTGTCCATTGATCGCAACAGTTAGCTGTGTTATAAAGCTTGCTAGAAGGGGAGAGGGACACCCTCAGTGTTGCACCTGCCAGTGAAGACATCGCTGCCACCTACTTATGCTTTAAACGTTAGCAGTGAGCTGTCACAGACCTCTTTATCCCCGAAGCATACGTTTTTATTTCTCTATTCTGTGTATATTCCATCACCTCTCTCTCTCCCTTACATTGTTTCTCTTCTGGATACTCTTTCTTAGCATTTTTTAAAAATGAGTTCTAAATATGCCTCTCTTTGTCCGTCTCTCAGATCTCTCAGATCAATTTTATTTCGAGCCAGTCGAGTGAGCCTAACCTTCGCGGCTTTGTCTCAGTCGATGTCAACGCCCCCGCCCTCTATTATGCGTACAACATACCTTTGTCATGTTGCTGTGACATATACATTCTTGACATTTCTGCAAAGAGCAGAGATGGCTGTTTACAAGGCCAAGCTATTGGGTTACTTTTTCTTCCAGTCCGATGTAAATATAGAGCAGAGGTCGTCCACTACGTTTTCACCAAGCTGTTTAAATTGTGATGCAAAAAAGCCTTCGGCTGATATAGACTGTGACAGCACATGTTTTCTCATCGAGTGTGTTTGATGTGTGATGCATCACGGTTTACAAACTAGATAGATTAAGAGTGTTTGCACAGCAAACAGGTTTTGATACTTTGTGTTAATGTACATGTTGTATTAAAACGTAGTATACTATATACCTCTTAGTGTGTTCATGCGTGCTCTTAAGTAGGTCATCTTGTGGACAGAAAACAACTTTTATTGACCGGACTGTAACTCACAATACAGGCCTGTATCATCGGTGTTTATAACCTCTGCACGTGTCAACAAAGATTTGAACCTCCCCCGCCCTCCTCTCTAAATATGCTAGCTGTCATCTGCTGTGGTCGTCTTTCTATCAACAAGCTGGCTCATAAATTTGATTTCGCCAAAAGATATTTTCAGTCTTTCGATGCAAAAATTGGCAACAAATCCCGGCATTAACAGAGTTTTGCAACGGGGTTGGAGAAATATTGTTCACCCACTAAATGCATGTCTCCTGCATGAGCAGTGCAACAGGTTTAGGTGGTTTCTGCATTTTGTGCGGAGGCGTACAGCCTGCAGCGCTGAAGACATTAAGAAAAACCCGCTCTGCTAAGGTTGAGCGTTGTCGAATGAATCCCTCGCAGCAGGTTGTGCAATGCAATAGAGGTTGTATTATCTGATTCATTAATCATAAAGTGAGTATACAGAGTGCTGGCATCCCAGTAGCACACTCAAAGCGCTGGCCTCTGGCTAGTACATTGCAAATTCATCAGCCACTTGCACAATTTCACTGGTCAACTCGATGTCAATGGAAGACAAACATTCCCAGATAGTGGTCGGCTACCTTCAAATATGGCTGCTGGGTGGTGGAACTGGACTCGGCCTGATGCAGTGATGGATTCTTTAAAATTGCAACATTTCATGTCCTTAAATTTGTATTGCTTGCATTATTACATTTTTTTTTTATCAAAAATGGTTTTTAATTTATTTATTTTTTTCAGTGAAATCCACATCAAATTATTTTATTCAACGATTTGTAAAGAATATTTTGTTGTACGTTCCTGTGAAGTCAACAGGCATTTTGGCTATATATAAATATATATATATATATATATATATATATATATATATATATATATATATATCTCTCAAGAACCCAAATTAAATTTTCCCCGTTTAAAATTCACTTTCCTCTATTTCTGAGAACCATCATGAATTGAAGTCACCGTGAACGACCACGCAGCATGAGAGTGACCAGCCATTCATCCGTCTCGCTGTCGGCTCCATATCAGCCGGCGTTGATTGGGGTCCGGTCAGTTGATCTGCTGGGTCTCTGGGGATCGAGGGGACTTGGGTTACAGTCGGAGAGGCCATCTCACTTTTCGCACCATCCAACCTTTTCATTCCCCCCCCCCCTTCTATTTCACCAGGTGACCCATCTTTCGTGACACATGGAGTAGGTGTCATGTTTCCCTTTTTTCTTTCTTCCACTCACTCTCTTTCTCTCTGTTCATCGCTCCAATTCAGTTCAAAGACGGCTGTCTGTCAAACGATCGAGGCGGGACAAACCAGTGAACAGTACTTTAAACACCATGTTAACTGTAGCTGACTTGTCAGTGCAGAGATTCATTGCCGAATCGTACTCTGCCGACCTCTTAGTCGTGTAATTGAAGTTCTAATAGTGTCTTCGTAGTCGGCGAGCCTCCCCAGCGCGTGAACTGCACCTGGTGAGATTTACAGCTTCTGGCTGTTGTTTGGAGCCTCAGCAGTTTTGCGATGTTTTACACCACATGCCGAAGCAGTTGACAGTGCACAGGAGACGGCTCCTTTTAAAAATACTGTCTGTCTGCTCGCTGTCATGATTCGTACTAAGAAGCTACTCTCGCTTTTTTTAACAGTTCATCCCCATAGTTTGTGTTGGTGGGAAGATCGGTGGCTGTGTTGCGGTTGCCACTCTGTTTTTAAAAGTCAAGAGAGTCTAGGTGGCGCAACAAAATCGGCTCATATGAAGGTATTCATTTACTTGATAGTCACAGGTTGTATTCTCTATCTGATCAATAAAGCGCCTCGTGAAGTGGGCTCGTGTGAAGAAGCCCGTAATGTGTGTTTGAGCTGACATCGGTGACAGCTTTGGCACTTATTCGCGTGGAGCCTACGCAGTACTTTGCTTTGTGTCCTCCCCACATGTGTTAATCCCCATTTTTGCACTGTTGTTGGTGCAGTCACATCGTGCCATGGCGGGACTCGCTAATGTCGCAGCATTGATGGCGCAACATTGTCTTAATGTCTCTGCAGATGGATGCATGTGACTTCACAGGACCCGGTGTTATTTGTTCTTCAGGGTGTCTTTTTATTTCTGAGTGGAAACTCACAGGCCAAAGGAAAGACTCTTGTTTTCTTTGCTCTTTGTGTTCCTTATCTTTGCCGTTATGTACGGTTGGCAGAAGATAATATTTCTTTCTCTTCCCTGCCTTGCCTGTCCCCCTTTGTCTGTTTCTGCCTCTGTCAATTCACATGAATTGCACTTTATTGTCACGACAGGAATGAAACCTAAATGCAGCCGACGGTATAGGGCACATCGACCCACAATGCTGTATTGTAGACTTTATTAGAGGGCCGTCCCTCTCCTTCTATCTCTCTGTCTCTATCAGCTGTGGCTTAAGCGTCGCACTTAGAATAGCGATGTATCTATAGTGTAACGTTGCATTTCACTTCCCTGAATGTGGAGGGTGCATATCTCAACACTTGATATGAATTGGTCCGCCATGTGAGCGGTGGCTCTGCCTGGACTAAAGATAGCAAGTTCCATACACTCGAGGCTTTTTTACCATTTATGTCCCTGGGCGTGCATTAAAAATAAAACAAACATGCCCCAGCAGAGCAGGGTCCTGACAATATGCTGCCCCCGAGGTACGAACACGTAAACTAAACAGCCAGGAGGCTGCCCGACGTAAAGTAAACACTTAGCATGTGCAGACCAGACATTTGTCTCACCTGTCAGTGTCTCTCTGTCCCGCGTTAATGAAGGGTTTGGGCTGTTCTGTAATGACAGAATTCATAAATTGGAGGTGTCGGCGGAAAGCAGGAATTGCAGCGCTGGAAGGCCGTTTGAAGCGCCAACAATAGTAATGCCCTCTGGAGCAGTTTATGCCTTCAAATGATTCATCTTGGTGTGTGGATGTGGTGGTTGAGGAAGGTGTGGGACTCAGACGCTGCCACGAGGCCAGGGGCTGTTTGTGTTGGCTGACACCTTCCTTACAGCAGTAATCCAGTCTTTCTCCAGCTGGCAAGTTACTACACCCCCCCCCCTTCTTTTTTCCCCCCATCCTCCCTCCTTTCCCTCCTGAAAGCTCTAAGAATTGGCTTTCTTTTTTTGCTTCTTTTTTTTTAGGGACACTTTTTAATCTCTCTGTTTACCCCTCCCTATTCTTTTTTTCCCCACCCTGCTCCATCTCTGTTTTCCCGTCCTATGCGCTCTTAACATGACTATTCTAAAAAAAAAAAAAGTAGCATGATCCAACGAAAGAAACACCGGCATTAACGAAAGAAACACCGGCATTAAAGCAACCAAATACCTTGAGATGATATGGAGTTCCCTTCTGCCCCTCTCCTTCTCCGTGTCCCAGATCATCCGTGGATGTGACTGAAACCTCACACCAGCCCAATGCTCATTCGCTAAAAATGCATTTCCTGTGTCTTGTCCGCTGGATGCCTGTCGCTCTGTCACTTAATTATTTAAAAAATGCCCATATGAAGTCAGCGATATGCAATTTACTACAACTGGTGCCAGGGGCACCCAATTGATTTATTATAGAAGCCCCTTTTAATGTGAACAGCTGTTTCCTACTAAAAATAGGTCAGGGGTCAGATAAAATGACCTTGTTCTTTTTTTCTTTCTTTTTTTTCTTCCTCCCACTGAAGAAAAGAGCTTGGTGTGAGGTGGGAAATGTGAATGTTTGATTCAGATGGACAGTCAGTCTGATCAATATCTCCAGCCTCTGAAAGACTGTGTAAAAGGCTTTTTACTGGATTACATAATATTTTGCTGTATAATTGAGTTAGCATGAACGGGTTTTTATCATCATTCGGTTGTGTGTTAATGGAGAGATTTATTTTCCCATAATGTAAATGGTTTCTCTGCTGGGAAATCACCACAGGCATCCAATTAAGCTCATAAAAACATGTCGATTATCTGCACAAAGCATTACAACATACGTCGCCTAATATGAAACTCTGTCCAAACATTTCACCCCCGAGAGATCTGTATTTGTCAAACCTTTATTTCTCCTCTGTCAGACTCTCTATATCTCTTATCATTTGAAGTCTAGCCGTTTGAAGACGAGCCGTGTGGCTCTTGTGTTCACTGCGGAAGTCGGAGGAAGGACTTAGGGAGTGGTTCGGGGGCCCTCAGCCGCGGCACTTCCCACCAGAGCGACCTCTGACCCTGGGTACCATTAATCACTAGGCTCCTGATGGCCCTGTCCCTGGGGGAAAATCAGTCCGGGGCAAAGGATGATGGGAGGTGAAGCCTGCAGCCAATTACAGATTGGCTCGGAACAGCCGAGTGGACAAATCAGGGCTTTGCAGGGAGATGAAATACCCAATAGTTGCCTACTTGAGGCCTGCGTGGCCTAATGGCATGAAGTGGTCTCGTGACACTGCTGATCACGGTGTCTCTAGTCCTCGCTGCAGAAAAGTGAGCAATGAGGCTGAAATGGGAGCAACTACAACGGCGGAATAGAGTGCACATTAAAGGGACTGTGAGGCAGAGGAGTTGTGCTGCTGCGATCAAAAGAAATGTTTTGGACCGGTCTAATTAAGCCTGTTGGAGCTAAATGTCTCCAGGGTCGGACACGGAGCAGATGTTGGTCACCAAAGGCTGGCTCTCAAATTAGGGAACTCTCCGGCTAACTGCCCACGTGTTGCTAATGTGATTTTTGGTCAATTACGATATCATCAAAGGGGCTTTCCCATGTGCTCGGGCCACGTTGAAATGTGAAACCTGGCTGACGTGAGCGTTGACTAACAATGCTGTTTTAGGTTTCGAAAGCGCCTCTGGTACAATTCAAATGTATAGACAGCTATTTGGTTTACTCTCTCACATGCTCAGCTGGTTTTATTTTGGCATGCAATGAAAGTAGTTCCTTGTAAATAGATCAAATCCCGTCTGATTTGACAGCAGCCGCTGATAAAGGGATGAATAAAAGCATAGGCATGAATTAAAGCCTAACTAACTGCTGGCCTGTCACTATGGGGCCAGTGCCGTTGTTGTGTCTCATTTGTTGTGCTCTCATTGTTCATGTCCGGGCCAGTATGAAAACATGGCTTCCTGCTGACCTGCAGTTTAATTCACACATCAATAACCCCCCGGCTGATCTCTGACCCCTCTGGTTGTACTAATTGTTTGATGCAGGATTGATGTCCAACGCTGCATTAAATAACTGACGAGGCGCCGGCAGCAAAGCATTCCTGGTGCTGTGACCCGCTGCGTGTTCTGGAAATGTGACAACTGCCCGGGGATGTTCAGTGGAACATTTAGTTTACTACCCCGCCTCAGAATAAAGCTCATCTTCTTTTAGGTCCATTAGGAATCTGGTAACCACATTTGAGATCCACTGGAGAACAGCAGCAAATTCAAATGTGTTGTGCAGTTGCCTGTTATGCTGTGAATTGCTGGCTGTAACTTAAGCAGGCTTCACATTTATATACTACTGTTGACATTGTTAACTTGGTCGCAACTGATTTTGAGAAGGTATATCCATTCATGTTTGGATTTCATTCTGAAATTTAAAAAAGTTGAAAATAGCTAACGCCCACTGTTAAAAGTAAAAAAAACGATTTGCATTTGATTGGAGGGATTTCGAATAATTTCCCTTTTATGCAGACCCAATGTTTAACAGCCATTAAATACTGAATACTCCTCCTCTTGCTCTGTGCGTATCTAGTCCAAAGGATCTGTAGAGTAAGCTGGCATCTTGGCAAAGGCCCTCTTGTTTTGATAATTGTTAATTGGCTCTGGAGATAAGATGGCTAATTTCCCAGAACAGCATTTTCTGCAGCTGAATAAATCTAACCACATACACACATGTGCTGTTTTGCTGTTGTTTTCTACATTCATTTTACGGAGTGAGAGCAGGTCTTACAAGTATGTTTGGGTTTATATGTTTATTTCTTACACATCAATACCATCTAATGCAAGCTGATACCATCTTCAAATCTGAATTTACGTGAATGAAGGTGGACATAATCAACTTGACAAAGGAAGGCGTTCTTTGCAGGGATGTTGTATTGGATTGGATGTACCAAATACATATGCACATGCATTTCTGCTCTGAATGCGTTATGTTTTACACTTGCATCCCATTGTTACCGTATTAAGCTGCAGAATGAGGAAACTGTGTTGCCGATAGTTCAATATTGCAGCCTCATCGGCTTCTTAAGTTGCTAACTTAAGAAACTGAATCGGGGCTAGTCTTCAGGCCTGATCACACTGCTATTTTACACGGCCATTCATGAGTCTGATTGAGAGCAGCCTGTGCAGGGGCTGAAGGATTGGCTGTCATTAGCTGCGAGGGCAAATCTGTGCGACTCCCCCTGCGGCGGGGCCCGGCGGGGCTAACAGCAGAGGGGTGTGGATTTACTCGGTACAATCCTCTAAATGAGCTTCATCATACTGGACTATCTAAGAGCCCCCCCCCCCCCCCCCTCCCACCCACCGCTGCCCATGGATTAGCAGGTCGTCACAATCCACAGTCCCCTCCTCCCGCTTCATGCTCACACTGTTGCACATTGCACTTTTTGATTCTGTTCCGCTCCCTGCAAGCCTCACCGCAGATAAGCTGTTGACAAGATGAATGCATCTGTATCAAAAGTCTAGAGCCGCTTTGCTTTGTGTTGTTTGCGAATCCCCTTTTCCAGGTCAAGCCAGATTGCCTTAACTGGGCTAATATGTTTTCAAGCCAAATTTGACAGCCGTGCAGGCAGCAGGCCGGACACCCTTCTATTACCAGCATCCTGACTGCACTTAATGTCAGTATCTACAGGGCTAAAATGATTCTGGGTGTTTCAGCATTGATTGGTTGAAGGATGAATGCATAATTTAGAATTCGCCCTGCTTCGTCATTTACACTGCAGCAGCTTTAAATGTATTTTCTGTGTTAGGTGCCAATATGTCTGAGCAGAGACGCAAACACAAGAGGAATTGTCAGCATTATGGTTCCGATTCCCGTCGGGATCGTCCATGTTAAAAATGCATGCACACGTGATGCACAAATGCACTTCATCCACCATAAAGCATTCATTGTGCGTCACTAAGCCGTTGCGATTCAGATGTATGATTTATACCGTATTGATTTGATTTAATGGTTTTCCTTTCCTCCACAGGAACCCCTGTCAATCGTATCCCCATCATGGCCAAGCAGGTCCTGGATCTGTACATGCTGTACAAGCTGGTGACAGAGAAAGGAGGCCTTGTGGAGGTTATCAACAAGAAGATCTGGAGAGAAATTACAAAGGGACTCAACCTGCCTACCTCCATCACCAGCGCTGCTTTCACCCTGCGCACACAGTAAGTCTTTGCATCGGTGTTGCAAAAAAAAAAAAAAAGGCTAAATTAATTTAATTGGCTGCAGTAGCTATAAATTGTCCCAGTCTGACTTATTTTTATCTCATATAAACTCTTAATTTAATTTGCGGGGACTAAATAAAGAATCTCAAGTGTGTCAAATCATCTTCCTCATTCCATGAATATGTGGATTTCTGTGTGTGTTGGTATGAGTTTGGATGTCAATATTAACCCGTGATGTAGTGTTTGTACACATGCGGGTTTGTTTCCCCCACCAGGCCGCCTTTCCCTCTTCACATTCAATCCCTCTGTCCATTGCATCTCACACAGCCCCCATTGATTCCCATAGATCTATTGACGTGATTTGGGTCAGAGTTCACAATGACTAAGGTGGGGTTTGACTGACAGATTGTGCGGCGACTAAAACGCCCCTGCTATCTCGACTGAAATCCTCCGGTAGATGTAACACCTCTCTATCCTGTCCACTGGCAGGGGGCCCTAATGACCCTTTATGTATTTTTAATGCCATTGTGTGCAGCGTTGCTCCGCTGGCTCTGTCTAATGGACGCTGCTCATAGCTTCTTATTGATCTGCTTTTCCACCATTATGCAGCCAGCACACACAACACTGTATGTTCATTTTACCTAATGCTCTTATAGGATGCAGAAAAACACAAGAGCTGTGACTGCGCATACTTGTGGAGCCCCTGTGATGTCATCCAAGTGTACGCTGCATACAAAACATGTTTCTGCACACCATTGCCGTATCAAGTTGTCACTAAGCCCTGTTCTGTTTCATGCACTTAAGTAAGAAGGTTGCTGTCGGCTTTCTGGAGTAACTTGATTTCTTAGATGTCATGTGACGAGGGGGAGGGGGGGGGGGGTTGAGACAATTCGACACGTAATTACAACAGCTAGATTTCTGCTGGAGAAGATTCAAAGATATGATTGGGTTGGCTGAATGTAAACGGGTTTTACAGCAACCGGTTTACTGCAGTACATGTGAACGCTTTCTCTGATTTCCTGCCTTTATTTTGTCCATGTTCCTGATTCCTTTTCTGCATGTTAATTTAGTAACTGTTCAGCTGAAAAAAAAACACATTTCAAAGGCAGAGATTACTGTCCTTGACATCTGCTGACAGCCCGTATTATGTGGTATATTAAAGGGTGACGTATCGTGCCTTTTTTTCAGGTTCATAGTTGTGTTTTGGGTTTCAACTAGAACATATTTACATGCTTTAATGCTAAAATAAAAAAAAGAAACATTATTTGTTCTCCTACTGGGGGGGCGGTATATAGTAATGAGCCTGCATGTGACATAGGAAGGGGGGCCAAATCTGAATAGTTTGTTGAATCACATGTTTTCTGATCCAAACAGCCCACAAACGGACTGGATTGTCTTATTTCACAGTTTGTGGGTTGGCAGACACTCCAGATACCCAAAGATATGTGCACCAGTACTTCCTGATATGTCCCCTTAAAGTCTATAATTGTAAACAATTTTACAGTTTTTACGCCAAATCATGATCAAGTACGTTTTGATTTTGATTCAGTTAGTTGTGGTTTGGTTTCTGAGCTGGATTAAGCCAGTAAGTCTAGTAATGCTAATGCTTGCCATGTGAACGTTTCTGTGGTGATCTGATGCTTTGTGTCCGTGTGTGTTCTCCTCTCAAGGTATATGAAATACCTGTACCCGTATGAGTGCGAGAGGAAAGGCCTCAGCTCCCCCGGTGAGCTCCAGGCCGCCATCGACAGTAACCGGCGCGAGGGCCGCCGTCCGAGCTACAGCAGTAGCCTCTTCCGCTTCTCTCCCTCTCCCAGCACGGCTCCCCACATCCTCTCTCCTCCCAAGATGCACCTTTCAGCTCTCGGTGCTGGGGCCTCAGGGATCCTCAACGGCCTGCAGTGCTCACCGGGACACTCTCTGAAAAAAGGTAGGAACCATACAGTCCAGACACAGAGACTTCTGGTGGCGGGAATACAACCAGAGGCCTCAACCTCCATTATTTACACGAGTTTTACACTATTTAGTACAACACATATTTTGAAAATAATCACAGCGCTTCATGGCAGCATAAGGAGGCTAATATTTATTCCACAAATATAAATGTAGTAAAAATAAGTTGGCGGAATGTGGGAATTGCCTTCTAACACAAGCTTGCCTGCGCCTAAACAGGCAGCTCGGAGATATACCTGTGTGTAGCTCTGAAGGGTAAAGAAGGGTGTTGTTGGGGAAAAAACAAGCATGAATGTTTCATGAAGGTTATAATAAACGCGTAAGTGTTTACCACAGAGAACTGGTTGGACTGAACTGGAGAGTTCCAGTTACAGATGTGCTGAGACTTTCAAGTATTCTTTGGGAAATACTGCCCTCTGTCGCACTTTGGAAGTACTACAACTGGCCATCGACACCTCAATGGAACTCACAGATCAGGGTTTTAATGATTTAAGGAGGCTTATTTTTCAGTATCAGCAAAACGTATCATATATGTGTGTGTGTGTGTATATATATATATGTGTGTGTGTGTGTGTGTGTGTGTGTGTATATATATGTGTGTATATATATATATGTGTATATATATCACACACATGTATATGTATATATATATATGTGTATATATATCACACACATGTATATGTATATATATATATATCACATATATCACACACATGTATATATATATATCACATATATATGTGTATATATATATATCACACACAAGTATATATATATATCACACACATGTATATATATATGTGTGTGTGTGTATATATATGTACAAATGTAACGGCACACTTGCATGCCAACATTCCTACATGCGCACACACCGTCATACATTTGACATAAAAGGAGCAGGTGATCGGATGAAAACTATTTTGGTCTAGTGTGTGTGTGTGTGTGTGTGTGTGTGTGTGTGTGTGTGTGTGTGTGTGTGTGTGTGTGTGTGTGTGTGTGTGTGTGTGTGTGTGTGTGTGTGTGTGTGTGTGTGTGTGTGTGTGTGTGTGTGTGTGTGTGTATATGTATATATATATATGCGCGCGCAAGTGTGCGTTACATTTGCGTATTACATTCCCGCAACATGTCATGTTCCTACCATCCGCTGTATCTCGTCATCAGTCTGTGTGTGTGTGCGCATGCATTTTTTTGGTCTTTTTATTCGTGCTGGGCAAATTAACGCATTAATTAATTAACGGCAACAATTATTTTATCGGCGTTAAAGCATTTTCATTTTTTTATTTTATTTTGAAAATCCGTTACTCACTGGCAGCGGTGGAGGAAGTCTTCAGCAGACTACGTTGATGCAGCGTGTGGGAGAAGTATAGATAAACAAGCTAACAAAAGCCACAGAGAAGTGGAGACAAACTGCAGCTGATTAGTATTGATTAGTATTCACATCGCGTTTGGTGTGAACGCACCTTTAGGATCGCAACGAATGACTGCATGAATGAGCTAAGAAAGTTAGCGGAAAGATTAATGTGAGACATCCGGTTTCTTCAGACGAACATCCGGTTTTCAGAATAAGATATTTCAGAATAAGATAACAAAGTATGAATTATATTCACATTAAGTATAAAACATGCTACCTGCATCTTGTGAGTTAATTTGTGTCTTTGTGTCTTTATTCTTTGATCACCTCGGAGTTACAGCATTATGTTGAACAGTAGAGCTGCATTCACATACTCTGACTGTCATGAAGACACAAGACACACATTTAGATGAAACATGCTGAAACATGTTATTGATGTTGCACAGCAGTGGCACGTTTCACATACAGTCACACACTGAGCACAACTAGTAAAGAGATGGAACTGCTACTGTGTAAAGGGAATACTGCTGTTAAAAAGAACCTTATATGTTTTAATAAGTGTGTGCAAACCAAATGTTATTGACCTTTTGTTCATATAGCAGTACTTTTAAAATAAAAGTGCACAATACACTACTTTTGAATTCATTATTGAACTTTGCCATAACAATGCGATTAATCGCAAAAAACCCATGCCATTAATCGCGATTCAAATTTTTAATCGTTGCCCAGCACTACTTTTTATATAACTTTGAGTGTGTGCATGCCTGTATATGTGTGTGTGTGTAGTCCATCCAGGTGTTTTAAGAGTCCACGTGTGAACCAGCTTTGCTTCAGGCTGCTGAGAGCCCTCACCTTTACTACTGATTAATAACACGGTTCCCACGCTGGGGGGGACACTTTATAAACTTTGAAGCCTTCAGTCCACATCAGTGGGATCCTGTTGATCACTGTCATTACCCTGGCGTCTTATCTGATGCCACTTTGACTGAGAATGCGACTCTGCGGCGGACCCAGCCGGTAGCCGTGGTTTGACTTGTGTATGCACTGTATTTTACCCGTCAAACTGCTTTATGGGGTCAAAATTGTACGGCACGTGGTTTGACTGACGCAGTCACTAATAGATGTGAAACTGCTTTGCATGTTCAGAACCAGCTCTGTTTGGTTTTTATTTAAATGGGTGGATCTGAAAGTGGGGTTCTGGGTAGCTCGTTCTGTGCTGGTGGTCTCTGTAGTCTGTTACAACTGAAATAAGTTGGAGTCTAGTAGTCTTAACACAAAAAACAAGTTTTGAGTCTTCATTGATATGCAACCTTTCTTCTGCAAGAAACCCACCTGAGGTCTGCGTGATTTCTCATATTACAAATTTCTGTCGAGTTAAAATTGGGATTTACTGATGACAGCCGTTCACATTCAACTAGTTGGACTAACGGATCCATTACGATTCATAAAACTACCCCCCCCACCCCCATTTTTTTTCCTGTCCCAGATGACCTGACCTCCATCATGGCGGCGAGACCTTCCATGGCGCTGGCCCTGGGCCACCATCAGGTCGCGGGCTTGGCAAGGGCCGCCACTCTGGAGCAGCTCAGAGAAAAGCTGGAGACCGGCGGCGGAGGAGAGGGGCCAGAGAGGAAGATGGCCCGCCTGGCGGAGGAGCAGCAGCAGCGCCTGATGCAGCAGGCTTTCCAACACAACCTGCTGGCCATGGCTTCCCAAATGCCCATGAACATGCGCCTGGGAGCCCCCACCATCACCACCCGAGGTCAGTGCTGCCAAGTCCGTCAGAAATACTGTTAAAAGAACCCGGAAATGATGTAAGTCTGTCAGTGCGTTTCCATTGAGTCAAAAGAGGAACTTATTATTCAGCAAGTAGCACTTAATGATTTTGTTCCAACTATGTCAAAGTATGTAAATTCTATACAGATATAAAATGCAAAGTAATTGATTGCATGAGTATTCAGCCTGTGGAAATCAGCATTTAGTTGATTTCAAATTGGTCCTGTGAATACACTAAAAAAATATTTCTGTCTCTTCAGATGAGAAGCAGCAGGACATGTCTCTGAGCATCTCAACTAATGGAAATGCCAGCATCACTGTCTCAGTGGAAGTCAATGGCACCATCTACTCAGGTTTGTTTAGCATTTCTTAAATATTACAGATCATCAAAAGTAATAATGTGGTACATCTTTTACTTCCCTCTTGTAGTGCTAAAGCTACCATGTTTATGTTATGTCTCCCGTTTTCCTACAGGAACCCTGTTTGCCCAGAAGTCTGGTGGGGCCCCGGGGCCTGCTGTGTCGGCTGCTGCTTCAGCCTCCCCTGCTGGAGCCAGCACTAGCTATGGCTTCTCTGCACCCTTGGCTCAGAACCTCAGCCCCACGTCCTCCTCCTCCTCCAAGGGCCCCGGCTCTGCCGAGCCAGCCCCCAGCGGGTCACCCTAACTCGGGGCCGCCCTTTGTACCTGCTCCCCCAGGCCTCTTTTCCACCGGGAGGCCCACCAAGAAATATACAGTACAATGAGAAACGGATAAGAATAACAAACTGTTGCACAACAAATACCTCATCAACCCTGTCAACCTCTTGGCTGTCCAATCATGAACGCAGAGCCCAAGAATCTTCTATGACAGCACGTGCCCAAACGCACAGCTATGCATTTTACTCGATACACGCACTACACTACAAACACACACGCTTCTACACACACACACACACACACTTGTTAATCCTAATGTACATGCTAAACACAATCAGCTCAGCCAAAATCCACTGACAGGTGTAGTCACAACTGAACTTGAAAAGTTTTATCTTAGGACATTTTGTTTGTTTGTTGCCATTTGTCTTTTTTTTTTAATTTTTTTAATTTTTTGGAGTTTGTGTTTTTAGGATGATTTTTGTTTTTCTCTTTTTACATACCTCAAATCAAGTAACCTGCAGTGGTGTCTTTACCTCAGGAGCTGTAGTATATTTAACCTGAATCAACTTTATTTTTGTATTCATTTTTGTTTTGACAAAGTTGCAATCAGGGGAAGTCGAGTAACTCTCACCAGTGGAACCTCGCGTACAGAGCACCCCCCTCACAGTGGCAGGCCTCCCAACCCGGGCCGCTCGGCTTTCTCCAACACACTGTAGGCTCGGCTCGAACTGGTGAACGATGGGATGCTGTGGATCAGCACGTAACGTACCTAATTTCAGAACTCCGCCCTCAGTTCAGACCATGTCGAGTCCATTATATAGGTTGGAAGGTTTATTATGTACACAAACCTCCCAGTGTGGACTGTAAACTCTCTCACTAGCGATGCACAGAAATTTGGTGTCCATCCACAAAGTTAGGGGGGAACAGCAACTCGAATCCACCCACAGCAGGCCGAGCAGACCCTGAGCTCGATTCTCCACCGGGCTCCTGTCTGTTACTGAGAGGTAGTTCAGAATCAGGTGTGAGCTTGTTGCCCCCGCCCCCACATTTTTGTGCATCCTTCCTCCAGCCACGGAGCTGAATGTCGATCCGACGTCTGCGGCGTCAATGCATCGTTTCTCAGGCGTCACGGCGGCGTCACGGCGGCCTCTCTGCTCTGGACGGCGTCTCTCTCAGGAAGCAACGTGACAACTGCAAGGAATCGCTGTTGATTATACAGGAAAAGAAGGGATTGGAAACCTGAAGAATGCACAAGTCTACACGACTGTTCCAGAATACCTCACCAGACTCTCCCAAAGGAGAGCTACACTACATACCTCGTACGGCTGCAAAGCCATCAAGACTTGACGCCACAACCTCCCGTGATGGAAATCATCCCGGACCTGAGACGTGAACATACTGACACACTACTGCTGGTTTTTGGGGACAAACGGAACTGGGATGGGGTTGCTATCTCGCTCTCCTCCGGTGTTCACTTGTATAACTTGTTTTGTGCTTGCTTCGGTTTCTTTCTTCTTCTTTTTTTCTCTTTTTTTTGTTTTCTTTCTTTTTTTCTTTTTTTTTGTTCAAGTTGTCTGAGAAGAGTGATATATATCTGCATTTTGTTTTGTTTTTTTCAGGGGAGGAGAGGAATAGTTAGTTCCTCGCAGTCACGTGTAGATTTGTAGGATTGTCAACAGGTTTCGAGGTTGCGGTGGGTCAAAGCAGAAACAATCGACCATGTCAACCTTAAACTTGACTGGGAACTCTTGAATCGCGGTCAACGCGTCTTTTTTTTTTTCCCCCATGACAGCGGCGAAATGATATGCATGTGTACAATCATGTGACCAGCGTTTTAACACCCTAATCTTGTGGTTCAGGTAAGCCTCTGGTTATTGCACAACTAGATACCAAAGACTAGCCAGGTCTCTCCTCTTGATTGATCCCTTGTACAATCTTGCCTGCTGTGGTGCACAGC
>NC_136635.1:22287993-22448902 GCF_949748355.1 Melanostigma gelatinosum
TGGGAAGTGCGGATATTTACACACGATCAATAACGTTTCTCAAGTGAGCTTGGTGTGACAGCTTCCCTCCCCAATCACACTGCAAACCAATGTGTTCACATCACCACGCTCAGGAAATGTCACAATGCAAGTTGTGACATTTGTGGTGGTTCTGTCAAATTTAGAGCACGGTGTCCAATCAAGGGCCAGTAGTTTTCTTTTTTAGTTTTGGGAAGGAACCTGCATTAATAATAAATGCCCCTTTTTAATCTTGAGGTTTAATTGACAGTGGAAATGTGTGAGGAAGCCAAGAAGTGCAGCCTTTGTGTAGTACAGCATGTAGACTGCTGCTACTATGCCACAGCTGTTTGAGGTTTGAAGTACTGAACTGGTTGAATGGAACAATCGATGACAGTAAACTGCGGAACGAAAACAGATTTGCATTTATATGAAACGGAAAAGCAATGCAAAAAAGCAAACACGTTTTGAAATGTTTTGTTACAAAAATAAATCCATTGTAAGCGCAAATCAAACGTCACAGATCGTGCAGCAAACATGACCGTCACGTCTGCTTCCAAAGCAATCTTTTTATTCCCACACACTGTCATATCAAACAAGTATTAAATACATTTATTTATTACAATAAATAAAGTGCTGAAAGTGTCTCACGGTGAAGCAACCTGTTAAGCAAGTCTGAGGTAGTATGCAAGATAGGAAATTACAGCAAGGACAGGATGTCTCCTCCTTTGGATAGAATTTCAAAATAACTGAAATGTAATTTAATAATCATACTGTCGCAAGACTCATGACTCCTTTACCTGCATGATTCTGGTTTCAACACGCTTCTGTCTTCTAAACCAGCAAAGGTGTCCTATAGCCACCCCCTTGTCCCAGGTTATGAAGTATTAAATTCTTGCTAAGCATCGGGTTATCTGAAGAATAACACCTTTTATCACCCTTTAACCAGTTGCAACTCTACATGTATTTCTATGTATTTCTTAATCCAAAGATGATCGCGGAAGAGACTCTTCTTGCTGGATTGTGAACGGCACAGTGCTGAAATGTTGAATTAACGGATACATTTGTTGTTACTACTTTCTACTATTTAGTATGGTCTTAAATGACAGACATTCAATATTTCTGGCGTCTAAAACAAGCGAGGTTATCTTCTAATCGTTTATATTTTTGTCATAACACCACCTCCACCCGGTCGTGTGGTTTTGCATTGAGATTGATCTTATAATGGAATCAAAACATTAAACTTAAACTGGGCTGACAAAAAAAGAATTCCCATCATTATTGGTCAAACGTACGCTCGGCTGTTTGTGTGCAGCGGAAGGCAAGCGCCTACAGTGACGCGTCAAAGGCTTTGGAGACGCTAGATCAGGAACATTTGAGCTTTTACACGTATTTTCTACTTCACATTCTTTTGAAAATATGCTTTAGAAGGCTCGGACTTATTATGTACAATTCAAAGCAAGAGTGAGACATTGTTTTCTTTATCTATGTCTACGCGACTGATTCATTAATGCACAAGTGCAGTATTACTATTTCGTTAGTTAAATCAAAGGCAATAATATCAAATGGGATTCGTGGTAACAACAATGGATTTTCCTTTTTGTGATAATGTCGCGGCCCTAGCTATGTTACGATTGCAGACACTTGGAGATCGTAAGTGTCGTATATGGCCTTTGTTATCCTGTCGTGTTATCTACTCAGGACAAACTCTTGATCAGAACTGCCATTAGACAAAGCCAGACCAGTGGGCTCGATGAACGGCCCGCCGCCTTGCTCTTCAGCTCTAGTTGGTACTGCGCCAAGACTCGCCTGAAGCCCATCTCCTCCGACACACACGTGTAAGTTCCCGCCTGCTCGGGACCCATGCTGTCGATCAGGTGAAGGCACGGCTGCTCCCTCGAGCTGCATGATGTGACGCTTTCAAGGTGACGCCAGGTATACTGTGCGTGATGGGACGACACCGGGCACTGGAGGAAATACTTGGTCTCAGGGGGAAGTGTGACGCTGCCCTTGGCCTCGTCTGCATGTGTTGCAGTGGAATCGCTAGACACTGAGGAAAGAAACACCAGGTCTGTTAAGCGTTAAGATGTTTGTTCAACCTTTATTTCAACCGGCAAGTTATTTATGAATCTGAAAAGGCACTAGGAGAATAGAGAACTGTATCATCAGCGTATGGGAATATAATTTAGAAGGATTGCTCTCTAATGTTGTTGCTGTTGTACTGATGTTGATGACCAGGAGTGTTTGTGATAAGAAAGTTGGAAAAGAAGAAAGAAGTTGTCGAACACGTTTGTAGTAGTTCTGAAAGAAGGGTCAAAGTTCTTGTTAAGAAAATTCTAACTGCAGCACAACATGGCACCGTAGGTCAAACGTCAGGGGCAACGCTCATTGTGGCAGTGACATGACGGGGGCAAGATAGCACACAGGAAGTCTAGGAAGGGGCCAAGTCCTTTGTGTAAAAGATTCCCGTAGCATGTGAAGCACATGGCAGGATGAGATGGTTTGGGTTCAAATCAGCCTAAATTCCTCACTTACATAGGAGGCACACAAAGACGGGCAATATTGAATATGTCTCATGAAAAAGATGTGATGTATAGTGGCTGTAATGTCGAGGTGAAGCTGTCTACTTTGAGTTATTCGTCATAAGTTTTGCATGTATTTCATTAATGCAAACCATATTTTCCTTTTATGATCATGCCACAGGCGTATTCTGATCTTTTTGGAACCATGCTATCTCACAGGGCAGAACCCGTGATGTAAATTGAGTGCCTTGCTCAAGGGCTCTTGGTAGCAGCAGCTTGCTTTTGTTATGACTCTTCCTTCAGTTCTTTAAATCAGGCTTTTCTCTTCTGTTATCTGCAATTTTGAAAATGTATGGTTTTGTACGTTGTATGTATACAAAATAGATGTATTCAGAACCGAAGGGGGCCTCTGAGACTACAAAGGCAGACTGTTGATGTTAAAGTAGCTTTAGACATTTTGGAAAATAGGCTTGCATGCTTTCTCTGCCGAGAGGTAGATGAGAAGATCTATTCCACTCTCATGTTTGTCTGTTAAATATAAGGCTAGTAGCCAGTTAGCCTAGCTTAGCTAGACCTGATTGCAGTAAACTCGTGAACATCGTCATACCTTTTCTAGGGAGCTGAAGCTTGGATGAAGACATGCAGATGGCATGGTTCCCTTGGGTCAGATCTTGCAGTGTGCCACTGTGAAAGTAAAGGGTATCCGAGTTAGAAATATGCCAGTTAGGTTAATAAAAACATTCACGCAAACTTAGTGATCTTTTGAAATTCTGCAGGAAGAGAAATGTGAATTAAACGTGTTTCCATCAACTTGTTTGGAGCGAACAAACTCTGCTACAGCGTAGTTTGGTTAGAAGTTGGTGCATAAAGCTACGCATGGCTGCAATCTGCCAGTAAACAGAGTAGAAGAAGTAGAAATAGAGGTTTAGAACTGGAAACAAAACAAGCTGGCTTGAGAAAAAAAATGGAGAGGTCTTCAAGAATTAGTTTCAGTTGGGCAAGTTTAAATTGTTTAATTGTTTAATTAAATTAAATGCTGTCCGGAGACAAAGACAAGCATTCATGTATTATAGAGATATGCGAGAAGACACCGACAGCGGAAACAGCTGATCAGTCATGTGAGTTAAATGTTCGCTGTGACAGAATTTCTCTGGCGAGGACGTTTCTATCACTCATTTTGTGCATCAACACTTGCGTCAAAGGCAAAAACCACCTCAAGTATACGTAAAAACTTTTTTTTGCAATTGAGCCGCTTTCATACAGCTTTTCTATTCATCTATCTTACTTTGAAATATGCATACAAATATGGAAACACAGCTACTGTGGGTATAAAACTCACCAGCATTATGTACAAACTGTACACAACTGTCACAATACAGTCTAACAACCCATTCAAGCTACGACACACTATTGGAACCCACTTAATCTTACGAAGATTTTATTGTCAACATCGCCATAAAACCTTTATGAGCAGAGCAGAACTCTGGCACCCATAAGAGGAAGTTATGAACGACAAAATGCATTTTAGGTTTGTTTTCAGACTCAATTTGTTTCTGTACAGCACGCTGAACAGCTGCCGGTGATCTCACCGCCCAACCAAGTGGCTCTGCTTACCTTAAAATAACATGTAATTAGAAAACATTATTTGACCTATAAATATGTGGAGATATATATGAAAGTATTATCCCATTGCTTTGTGACTGTGCCTCATTATTTTTTGAAACAAAAGGCAATTTAAACAACACAAATGAAAGTGAATGATTCAGTGTTACCAAGCTAGATTACCAAGTCAAATTTGAAGTTTGTGGGTTTTTTCACGAGATTCCACATAGATCCACACCAGTATTAAAAAAAAAAAAATAAATAAATAAATCAGGTAACGACGACAGTTAGTCACTTCTGTCATCTCCTGGTAAGGGGGGCTCATGGGGGCTGCTGCATTTCACCACAATAGATGCACTGCCAGTCAGACTATTGCTCAGAGCAAGAATACAACACCATATCTCCAATTACCGATGCTAGTCAGCCTTTCCCCGTGTGGGGAAGCTCTTCATATCACGATCATTTCCTCCTCTTTGAGCCAAAGACAACATTTTTATGATGCGTCGTATGAAAAGAATCTCTCTTGATTTTAGTGATCGAAGTCATCAACTACATCACAGGAAGTGTGTGTGCAGATGTGCTGGTGGGTGGCAGGGTGGGGGTAGGGCCTGTGTGTATGTGGGTAGTTGGTGTAGGCATCAGTACCGAAGTTCCTACACGACCACATACTGAGAAATCTAATTATAATTATTTCATGAAAAAATTTCTTCCTGTTTACAGAGAAAGCAGTCTGTCAGGTTTAGAGGTGAAGTCCATTTCAAGTTAAATTAATGTAATAATGAGGCCAGGTGTGTTCAGAGGGAGGACAAACCTATTGTGGCCGTCTGTGGGCGCCCCGAGCTCTACGGCTCCATATCAGCACTGTAGAGACGGAACACGAAGGGACAGAGCTTGGAGAAAACAGGGCTAAGCCATAGGACTACATGGTGAGTTCTAAAAATATGTATTTGTTACTTGATTCCTTATATCGGCTGTACTTCACAACAAACCAAGTTAAGTGGTATCTATGGAGGGGAGACCCTCTTCAGTACTCCCATTGACTGTTAAGGGCTAATACTCTCAGGGTGCGAAATACTCGACAAAAATACTGTGTGACACAAGTCAAAAATCAGCTTTGTCTTTGGTCCAAACACACTTTGACAGTAGCGTGTCTTTGTTTATTTATTTGTAGATTCTGTGTATGTACGTTGAGAGCAACGTGAAAACCGAAGTCAAATTCCTTTTATGCGTATTCATACATGGCCAAGAAAGCTGATTCTGATTTAATAGGAAAATTATAAACGGCGTTTTCTCGTAACACCCTGTTATCTTCAGATTTTATCAGACTGTGGCTCAAAGCCATAAGTGGCTATAAAGGATGCAAGACTTATCTTTATGTCCTCAAGTGAGTACACTTTTTGTTTTTTTACTTATATTTCCTGATGGATAAAAGTTGTTGCAATTTAAAAAAAATAAAAATTATAATGGCAAACTTCTCTCGTGACAAATCCTCATCATAAAATAATTTGTGGTAATAACCTTTTTTTTCTAACATTGGCAGCTTTGAGTTGCGGTGCATAAACATGTGACAGTGAGCCTTGCAGAAGTCAGGTGAGGTCACTGCTGTATACTTAGGCCTGTAACTAAATAACAACATGCTAAAACCTTTGCACAAGCACTTAAATCTGCACCTATTATGCTTGCACTGCCAAACTATAGACAACTCACAGCTCTGAAGGGATCATTTGTTTCAGGGAAAATCCTGTTTTAAACAGGTTTAAATGCAGATATGAAAATGATTGGCAGTTTTGGCAGATTGGCCAACTGTACTCGGCAGTATCGCTGGAGGGGTTGAAATATTGTATTTATACCATCTAATAAGGCAGGTGTTGACACGTACACACTGTGGATGGAAGGGTAAGTTGGGATATTTCGATGAAATGTCTCCCGGTACGCTCTTACTCTGTCTCAGGGGTGCAGTGGGTGCCGTTCCAGCCGCAGTAGGGATCTCTGGCCAACACACACAGCTCACAGCTGTCCCCATACTGGGCACAGTTTGCCACATTCAGTTGGACCAGTTCATTTCTGGAGCTCACATACAGCTTCCTCTGCAATCACACACAGCACATCATTTGTTTTTTAAACATTATTAGAACACCAATATATTTCTTCCAAAAACATCCAAGTCGTACGCACTTCTTTCAGAAGTGCTACCATTTTGCTTTAATTCACTAACACCATTATTGGTGTGTAGGAGTGAAAATCCCCCCTTTGTGTCTTGGTTCAGGGAAAGAGTTGTGGAGGTGGTGTTACTCACAGAGGAGGCGTGGAGGCTGATGCTGACGACATGGGTCCTGTGGTTGAAAGGTTGGTACTCAGCGATGACAAATGTCTGGCTTTTATTCTGCATCACCTTATGAATCCCTCCATTATCTGTATCGGGATGACAGGAAGTTGACTCGATCCAGTACAAACACACCCCACCACCACGAACCAACCCACCCACTCGCACTGTTTCATCACCTCTTTATGACTAATCCAGCAAAGCCTTAAAAAAAAAAAGAAAGTGTGTTGTGCTTAGCACTACATTGGTACTGTAACTTGTAGCTTCTTGAGCAATGCTGTAACTTGACTCTTGCGATATCTCATTTCCAACAAGCCAACAGGAGGTTAGCAATACTCAGTATTGAGCAGTGCTGATGTGATCAAGGCAGATTAGCAAACTTGCTTCCATGTCAGTCAAAGAAGAGCGCTGAGGCTTGGACGCCATTTATCATAATACGTCCAAAGATGATTTTTATACTCTTTCAAAACTTTTGAAAGATATGTTCAATGGCTGAAGCATCACATAGTTCATATTACCATGAAGAAAAAGTGAGTTTCATTCAAATTCGTTGTGAATGTGATTCTACCTCCTCTCATAGTCTTTTGGGCATGTGATGAAAAGTCTTACTTTAATAGGCACATGGGCCAAAGTGCAAAAACAGTACAATGACACATCATATGTGTCATAAAACGGTGAAATAAAAAAATAAAAAATAACGTGACCCTATTTCACTTACTCCACATGATGTATCAGGAAATGACACACAAAAACAAAACCAACCACAACCAAAGTCGCGGTCCCCGGACTAGAGATCAGTCAGAATTTAGAAGAAGCTGCACTTCCCTTTACTACTATGCACACTCAACTTTGGAAAGGTCAATCTTCCAGTCTAAGGCCTCAGTCCTAGTCATAGGTGATCACTCCTTGCTCTCTATGACTCAGTCCAATTCCGTTACAGCTGGGTAGGACGTCAAACAATAGGTTGTTCAAATATGTAAAAAGTTATTGGAGGAACCTGTGTATGTAATGACACTCAAATGTACACTAACATACAGGAAACTACCCTTTTTTCTTATCAACTTCCCTGATTCATATTACTCACTTAGAGACAGGAACAGGACGGTGTGGTGACTGTCGCTGTTGTCATGGGAACCGTGGACGTGGATGCGAGTGTAGCTGTGGTGATTAGAGAGGAGCGGGCCAGAGTTGTTCACAGGCCGGACCCACTGCTCCATCTCCGAATTCGTCTTGATCATCCTCAGGATGTCTTGTTGAATCTTTGTGCTGTCTGCAACACACTGAAGAAAAAAAAAAAGGCTTTTGGTTTTGTGTTGTGTTGGTTCAGTTCACGTTTGTCCTGCCTGTCGAGCTTTCCCGTTCCTGTGTGGTACACATGTCGCCTTGCACGGCAACTGGATTCTCACAATGTCACGAGAGAATTTGTGTGTGTGTGTGTGAGACGCACACAGAGAAGCAACTTTTTGTTCTAGACAACAATGGCGGCACAGATGCTGCGACATCAATTATATCTGCAGAGTATTTATCTTTGAAAGAAGAACAAAGAACGGCACTGAAGGCTTTTCTCCACGGAACAAACGTTTGCGCTGTTCTTTCGACTGGCTTCGGTTCCTCCAATCACCTGCCAAGCTAATGAAGCTATCGTTAGCGCCATGAGTTGGTGGAAAAACCTGTCTGGTTCACTTTTGACCGTTTCAAGTTGACTTGTTTTCAAAGAAGAACCCCTTCAAAGTGTTCCTTAATATGCATTTGATGGCTAGATGCATCGAACTTTGCTTGACACTGGCATTAAATCCAAGGATGGGATGGCGTAGCAGTGTGCATTGTTCTCTGTCTGAGTATCTTTTCTGATGCTGCCGGGGGTGTAAAAGTTAGGAATTTCGACAAATAAATGCCTTTAAATACAAAATGAAACCGAACAACAATACCAAGCTACAACCAAACAATAATAATGCAGTTTTTGGGTATTCTAGTAGCCAGTGATGACTTAAAAGCTATAATATACACAAAAGGTCATTTGAAAATACTGGTCAAATTTGAGAAAATGTCAAGTTATAATTCTAGATGTTCTGACATGTAGATGATTTATCAATAAAAAGGAAACAAAGTAATGTATGTTCCTCAGATTTGATCACATCATCTACTTTGTAACTTGAAGCATATAGGTTGAAAGATGGCGGCCATAATAACGTCAGGAATCATTTGGTGACGAGTCGAGTTGATGCAGTCGTTATTTTACAGGTCAGATGAAGCTGCTCGACACGTACCTCTCTAGGCCGGCCGCTTTGCCCGTCCGAACCTTTAAATATGGAGGTTGTGAAGACCTGTTCAATATCTTGTATGGCGTAGACGCACACAGCACTCATACCCCTGTGGAGAGACACAGAGGTCAGCGGGTAAACACAGAGACATCTGCAACAACAAGACACTGTCGAGAGGTCAGTCGACACTTTAGTCATGCTGGTCAGAAGATGTGAAAAACAACTGATCAGACGGGGCCACATTTAGAAAGGAGGAACTCAACTCGACTGAAACGAGGAAGCACAAGCGAGACGTTCAAGCAGTTCTGTCTAATCAACTTACTCTTGGAGACACGGGGGAAAATGCTCTACAACAGTTTGCCCATTTTGTCTAAAGATAGTTGTTTACGCAGTTAAAAACAACTATTGTTCGTCTTTATTCCCATCTCATGGTGGTTTGTGGTTATGGTTTGGTTGAATTGGCTGACACGACATGTGACTCTTTTATGTAAAGACACAACAACAGCAAACTCATTCTTGTTTTCACCTCACACATCACGGGGTCTGACTTTAATCTCATGATGCTGGAAACAGTTCGACCAGTTTTGCCAAAATGGGTCACGAGTCAAGTTTGGATTACATTTAAGCTTTTTGTGTTTCGACTGAAGTTACTTGTTTGCATTGTTGGAAAAGCACAGCATTACATGATAATGCTTAAGTTACGACTGTACTTAAATTGAGCTTACCCCAACATGACTCAAACTCAGAAAAAAAAATCTGCGTTTTCACTTTTGTAAAACCCTTCACCCTCTCATGAATGCATGAAAGGTAACGGGGTCTTACCATTCATTTCTGAAGAGCGCATAAACCCTGGTGTCCTGCCACTTGTCTGCATGCACAGTAGCCACGTCTATCAGCTCGGAGAAATGCTGTCCGCTGTCGGCGTCTCCACAGAAGAGCCTGGCATTCATCTGGGACGTCCAGCTGAACTGCAGTAAGTTCTTGGGACCGCCAAGATCCACCTAGCAACAATAAGGCAGCCAAAGGCTCAATCCCGCTTTCATAATGCATATGTAATGATTAGTAACGTGTGTGTATATATATATATAACCCATACATGCACATATCTGATGCTAAAAATGGTTTTTATTCATGAAATTGAGCTGAAAATGTCTTAATTGTGCAGGTCTTACCGTGCAAACCCGGGTCACAAAAGGGAGCCACATTTCACTGTACAAGCCTCTGTCTCGTACTTTCTCCCTGTAGAAGGCATAGACTTTGCTGTTCTCTGGGTCTCTCTGTCTGCTGAGCACCAAACCCACATAGTGCTGCTCTGAAGAGAGAAAAACCAAAGTCATGAGCGTCATTTAACTGATGAGACTTATCCTAAGTCCTCACGAAAAATAAAAATCGATCTCCATGCAAATACCTTTATTGTGTCTTGCCGGGGCAACTCGGTTTTTCCCAAACTTGTGGATGCCGACATACTCTTGAGAACCAGAGTATGTAATGTAGAGATCACTATCTAGAGAATCTGCAAAAAGAAGGAACAAATTGTTACAAATGGTTCGGGTAGCGCGTGGCAGCATTGCATCCTGCTGTAGGCACAAGCAGGAAGCCCCAGCGCAATCTCCGTATAAGCAATGGTAGCAAAGAAGGCGACGAAATCATGAGAAAGTGCTGAGCTGATTAAAGCATGGTTAGTAGTGCTGAAAGGAGCATCTAAATCAGAAAGCAGATTAATCAGCCGTTTACGAGAAATCCTGTGTGTTCAGAAACTTACCCACAAGGGCAAACGGTTCACCTTCCTTTATGACAAATTCCCTTATGCTGTCTTTTATCATCTTCATTTTTTCAGAGGGAAGGCACCTGGGTGTCTGCTCTGATAAATTCTACAAGAAAACACAAAAGATCTCAAACTACCCCTGCTGTTCTCCATCTGGCAGCACAATTTGGATTGTTTCACAGAAGAGGTGTCTCGAGTCGCACCGAGCGGTAATAGCGGCTGCGACCAGACACAAAAGAGCACCGGCGGTGATTATTCCCAATGTGCCCCTACGTAAACGGACACGCTCCCTTCCGCTCTCAGCAACATATGCTGCCCATCTCCGTCTCAGTGTCCTACCATGTCGCAGCACAGGGTCTCCTTGCCGTCGGTCCCGCACAGAAACACCTGGTTGTCCTCTTCCCTCTTGTGGACCACGGTGATGTTATAGTTGCAATCCTAAAGCGACAAGAGCAAGAATTTTTGTGATGTTACAATCACATCTGACCGACAAATCGGCGTGTTCTGCTGTTTGCTAAAGTAATGTTCTTTTACTCTCTTTGCGCGCAGTCTTTGCGGAGGCCCGTTGTCGATGCACTCTGTCCACAACACGTCTATTTCCACCCGAGTCTGTGAAGGGAAGGAATGCCTTGTTATTATCTCCACGGCACTGCAAATGAATGCCAGCTGTTCTTTAAATGCAAACTCCTGATATTTGCTTGTGTAAGCAAACGCTGTCGGAGACGTTCACTACCTTCTGAGGGTTTTGGAAGTTGAATGAGGTCAGGTGTTTTTGTCCAGCGGCTATGACGATGTCTGGATCTCCTTGCAGAACAATCTGTACGGGTGCGTGGTGTCCGGGCAGGGATAACCTTTTCATTGCTGTCTCTACAGTGAAGAACATTGAATGATAAACACTGGGTGTACAATGGATAAGGTCAAATTGTCATTGTACACAGTGAGAGTTTAACCTGTTATTAGTCGAGCCAGCGGCGTGGCTCTATCCAGATGGAATTATCTCATCAGCCATTGATTGCCATTTAATTAAGTAGAGACATTCATGTCCCTCAGAGGCGATGCCCTATCTGTGTGGTACAAATATTAATAATCCTTAAATTACATCTTAATGTCTCTGACTTTTCCTCTAGTGCCAGCAGCAGGCCCACGTTTTAGTTTATAACGGTGAAATATCTCAACATCAAGTTGATGGATTGGCACATTTTACTTTTTTTTTTTTTTGCGTGATTCCAAGATGAAGAACCTTCAGTGATCGCCTGACTTTTCCAGTAGCAGCGCCATGAGGTTGACATGTGTTGTTTGATATTCAAGTTTACGGATGAATCGTGGTTTTTGGTGATGATTCAACTTTTCATCTAACACCGTCATCAGGTCAAAGTTGCCATCTGTGTGTTGAACCTTGTAATTATAGCTGCCTTATCCTTAGCCAGAGGCTTTGTGTGGCCAATGCAGAACTATCTGCTTCGCTTGCTTCAGAGGTGTAGCCCATGTGTTTCCAATCTTTGAATAGTTTGAGAGAGACTCCTCGTCTTGGAATTTGATGAACCCACACACAAAAGCATTTTAAAAGCACACAGGGATGAGAACGAGGTAAGATGGAAGGATTGAGGGTTTATTAATCAGCAAGATCGGCAGAGGCGCTGTGCGTTTAAACGTGGGAGAATGTGTGTTGCTCCCCAAAGTGTCAACGTGAAAGCCACAATGCTCGACACTTTAACTAGAGGTGTTATTAATGACACTAACGATTCTTCTGTTCTCTCCAAGTGTTCCAGTGGGTCAGAGAGCACAAACTGAAGCAGCTAAATGGAATCCAGCCACCATTCACTTTATGATGTTAAAAATGCCTGTTGTTCATGATGAAGTCACAACTTTTTAATTACTTAAACCATCCAAAAGTGTATACTTTCAGCACACACTTTTTAAATACTGTGTGGTCATTTTATACCACCCTAATATTTGTGCAAATCAATCAATATGTTTACAAACACATTGTAGCTTTTTTTATGTTTTATATTCTGATCATATAATACATCTTATATTAATGACTTTAGTGTGTTTGTGACACCGTGAAGTCATTCAATGGAAATGCATGTACTTCTATCAATATGTTCTAGTTTCCTACCACAATAAAACTAATTCTTGGAGAAGAAGAATAGTCTCCATCCTGACTCCTGGGGAGTGAAGCTGCTAGAATGTCGCTCAGTGCAAAAAGAAAAAAGCACTTTAATCAGGTATAGCGCAATGCAGCAGCTCTGCTCTGTCCCTCGACAGTCTTGGGCTAATTTTGTGCGTGTCAAATCAAACTGGGGAAGATTATATCACATTTTAAAACGTTTCATTTGTCCTTCTTTTCTTGGATACACGACAGAGTAAAGGTTAACATCATAACAGCGATGTCGTCGTGTTTTAAAGTCGTAAAAACAAAAAAGCGAAATATGTCATACCTTTCTCTGTGAACGTCATCCTCGGTAACAGCGGCGATGTCGCCGCTGTTACATATAACACATAAACCGTTAGAAATAAGGGCAGCATCCTGCGTCTGAGGTCAGTCGACAAGTACCGTAGTTCACTGAGCGTCTCCGGTCTGAACTACAGAGAAGCCGCCTAAGCCCCGCCTCTTTAGAAACCTTGTCGACACCTTGTCATGTTTCCAGCCTCTAATTTAGAACAATGCAGAGTCCGTGCGCATGCGTATTCCAGCAGTAAACACTGAGTTGTATTTTAGTGAACATATGCAGACATGATGTGCTCTGCTCTCATTATGATGTCCTGTGAGCTTCTTGTTGACAGCACACAGTCTATAGTTCCATATTTACGACGTTTTATATGAGACATTGAATGCGTTGAACTAACGTCTTCGTGTAGACCACATATGAACGGACAGCGGAATATGATTTTGGAGAAATACGTTTAAAGTAACCAAAATCGCGTCTCTTTCAACCTACAACTGAACAAACCATCAATATTTTAAAACAAATTGGTGTTTTGTGACACGTTGATATTGTAACCGTAATTTAGCCGGTTCAAAAGACGGTTAAAATACGTCTTAGACGTTCAGACCCCATATCAACGCTTTTTCAACCAGAAATCAACGTTGAAATCCGGGTTAGTGCTCACTGGGAGGCTCCTGTGTGGCTTTGAAAACGACATTTAAAGAAGGAAAAGGAGATTATGTTTTTATATAAAGAACATTGTTATATTTATATTGTGCTTTAATAAATACAAATGAACTGTTGCTGTGTCACTTGGTCTTTTGTCCTGTAAGTGGAAACTGTTGATGTGTTCGATACCCAGAAGGACTGTAAGCATTTCGGCGTTGAATACACGGTGAGGTTGAATACACGGTTAATACACGGTGAAAAGTGAAAGGTTTTTAGCGACTATTTGTAGACGTTGATTCAACGCTCACGTTTGGACCAGATATCAACGTGATGTCCAATACTGGCTTTCAACTGATAAATGTGGATGTGGTTTCTTAGTAAGCCTCTAAATCATGATATATTAGTATTAGCACAATGTAGAGGACGAAAAATTATAGTATTGCAAATCACGTTTAAATCTGGTCTAAGCGTGAACGTCTGTTCAACGTCTACAAATAGTCTGCGAAAAAAACTTCACTTTTGAACGTTTTTTCAACGTCGGGCATTTTAAACGTCTTTTGAACCAAAAAATGCTCACTGGACAGGGTCACATACACACATATTATGATGCATATATTTTTATGATTGACAGATATGACACCTCATAACTGCTCAAAATGATTCAAAATGGTGTCAAACTGCTTTATTAGGATAATTGAACACTCTTAGTGATAGGAAAAGTGAACATACAGTTAATATTTAATTATATAGTATATACAATTATAATACAGCAATGCAACTGCTGGTTCCGAAAATCAAAATGTTGCTTGACTCAGACCATTTATGCTGGCCTGCTTCACTCAATCGAAGTAAAATATGTTGTGGGGACATGTAAAACGTGTTGTGCTATGTCTGTGGTGTATTTTTAGGCCAAGGCAGGCATTATAAAATAAAAAAAACAAGTTCAATACAAGTACTTTTTTTCAGGCGAACCTGGAACCTTTTCAATTTGGGCTGTGCCATAAGTGTATCAGTTATTAACCAGTAACATATACACACTATTTCCACAATTCGAAACATCTCACAAGTGTTGCCTGTATTAAACCATCAAAATTATTAAAATAGACCTTGTAGTTAGAGCTGTGGACTCCCTTGAGTATGGGTATGCAATTTTCAAGCAGATGCCTAAAAATAGGGCTCGTAGTTAAGAGGGTTTAGCTATATGTAGCAGTGGTTCAACTTCAGGTTCAGGTTACTTTTATTTATACCGTAGTGGTAGTGGTAGTGGTTTGCAAATGAGAGAGAGGCATCCATCTCAACAGACATTACAAACAGCACAGACAACAAGACAAACATGATGAAAGTACACAAGGCTAAAAATCGGTCAATAAATAAGTAAAATAAATAAGTACACACACGTTTCTATAGCATCTGTGCACTATGCTATGATTTGTTCACCTGCCTGCGTGATGGCTGCTGGAACAAAGCTGTTTTTATACCGCTTTGTTCTGCACCGTGGGACCATATACCTCCGTTTAGAAGGAAGAAGCTGAAATTCCCTGTGCAAAGGGCGGGAGTCGTCCTTTGAAATGGAGCCGGTGATCCGTTGCAACTGTCTGGTGTACAATGACTCCAGGCCAATGACTCCCCAATCAGCCTGCTAGACCATTTCACAATTTGATACAGAGAGTTCCTGTTCTTTAAAGAGAGGTTTCCAAACCATGACACCAAAGAAAAGATTCAAATGGATTCAATAAAAGCACGATAAAATAAGGTCATCATGGTTTTGTCAATGTGAAAACAGGACAGTTTCCTCAAACAAAACAAACGTTGGTGCCCCTTTTTGCACACAGCTACACGGTTTGCTTCAAAGTTCAGTTTTGAGTCGATAATTGATTTTGTTTAGAAAGTTTGGAGGGCTGAGCAGAGTAGGTGGTGACTGAAAAATGTCACGCTCCGCTCAACACTTCTATAACAACGTCAGTCCAGGGACCCCTCTACTCCCCGCCAGTGAGTAATAGAGCTTTGAAAGAAGTGAAGCTGATGCAGGAAACACTCACGTGGAGGGTAGAGCCTTGTGTAGGTAAGCTTTACGGAGCTATGAGGGTGGGGGATTTAGGTTAGCTTCAATTTAAGAAAATCATCTATCGATGAAAAGAGTCAGCTTTTCTGGAAAAAAATAACTTTTTATCCTAAGACTGACTAACGAGAGAAGAAATGTCCACACATGGAAATCAGAGATCGAGACAGAGGTTTCCTGCATTTGTGACTTCTACGTTGTCTTCTCCTGAACTGTATGAAACGCCTGAAAGGTCTACTACGCATACATTATAATCATGGTTACTGATCATAATGGTTTTTGATTTGTAGGTAGGTTCCTGTCAAAATTGTATTGCAACCCTGATTAAACTGAATACGGCAGATCTCGAATGAATGATGCGGTCTACTCAAGTTGATATACTTTGTGATATTCCAATATAAGAATATAGTTCACTCGGAGTGGGGCACCTTGAAGTTGTGACTTCACACAAACCTGTAAATCTGAAATATCTCGCAGCACGAAAGCTGAGACCAATGCCAGACTAACACGTAACAACTTGCAAAGAAAATGTGATATTTTTCTTGACGGTTAAAAAAAAGTGTCACAAATGTGTCAATCTCTAAGGGTTTCTGAGTTTGTTTTCAAGTTAACTTAAGTTCACCGTCTCGTACTTAATAAAGGCCAAACGCCCGCCTGCCTCACCTCAAATCTAAACCTTGTGATGTTGTTATGAATGAACTTCTTTACGTACATCAATACACCACCTCCTGAAATCCCAGAAGAAGACAATCCACATGCTCACTAAATTGGCTGCTTTAATATCAGGACATTACGCGTCACATCGTTCTGTGTGGACCATCTAATTGAAATACAGTATTTCTCACTGAAACCTGGTTGGTTTGGGATACGGTTGCAGGAAACCTGTCCTGCAACTGACACTCTCCCCCGTTTACGTGGAGGGGGAAAGAAAGGCGGGGAACAGCTGAAATGCAGCTTACTCTGAAACTCTAACAGGGCCGACATGTTGGCCTTGAGCCGCATGCACCGCTGTTGTGTTCAGTGTTGCTGGTTGACATGTAAAGCAGCATGACGCGGGAGGAGTTCACTGACAACTTTACACGTCATGGCGTTGCACCAACCTACTTGTCTGACGCGCTTCAGCTCTGTGAAACAGGATGACCCCTCAAGTCTGCCTGAGGATCTGAGAGCAGCTGAGGATATATTAAACAGGACCTTTAAACTGATCTCCAGCTGGCTTTTGATTACAATGGTTGACTACCATTATTTATTGATTTATTTTATTATTGATTTTTATTCCCTTGTATGTTATTTTATCTATTTTATGTAGTTTGTATTTTATTTGAATCTATTTGGTTTTTATTTTGAGCATTTTTTAAATTACTTGTCTCAAATAGGTTTTACTCGATAGCCTTGTCTTATTATCAGGCAGTCATCTGTAAAACATAGAATTGCACTAACCTGTAGAACAGGTGCTGTACAAATAAAGTTTGCGTAATTCTGCCCCCCAGTGGTCACAAATTGCTTGAGCAACCGGTCCCTCTACTCTTTATTTGTTTACTTCAGGTCTTAGAGTCAAACGACAGGAGAATGTAATTATCTTTATGAAGAGGTGGAGGGTCCAACAATGTATCATGTGATGCTACAGCGAGCTGAATGGACATTGTGGAGCACACATTCCCAATTAATTTAGTTAATGGACTTACTTTAAATAGTCTAGTTCCTATTATGTATTCATTTTGTGTCAGAGTGCAGATATATTCACTCCAGCATGTCGTGGTTCTCTGGTTGTTCGAGCTACATTGTCATATGCCGTAAATTGAATGCCAGTTACAGATTGTTGTGAGAATGTTGAGACAAATCATGGGAGCAAAGCCGACCGTTTCAGTGCCAAGAAGATGTTCTCCGTAAACCACACTTCTCATTTTGTAATTGGAAATATGAACTGGGTGCCTCCATGTCCACAAATATATACACAGTGTTTGTATGCGGTGAGGAGTGACTCGCCCTCTTTTGTTTGTACAGCCTTGTGGCAGATGTGGCAGATCCATGGCAGTCATATGTATCTGGTCCCCAGTGAATGCACACTTTCACCGCATCATTGAGCAATCATGTTTCATGTTTATCGTGGAAGAGAGTGGTCGAAACACTTTAATCTTCATTGGATCAAATGTTCTTTAAAGGTCAGTTAATTCTTAAACAATGTGTTGATTCATCCATTCGTTGTCAGAAAAGTAATCGTCAACATCTTGGATATTTATGCCGCTGATATCATTTGATGTAAGTAACTGAATACCTTTTGAGTTTGTGGACTGTTGGTTGCACAGAACAAACGATTTGATGAATTCATCCTGGAAACGATTTACAGACAATTGATTGATTGAAAAGATAATAGATAGAATCTCTTTCTTCCCAATTGTGTTAAAATACTTTCTTTGTGCTGAGGAGATGATTGGGTTCTGTTCTGTGAACAGTACTTTTTAAAAAGCAAGGGATATTAAAAATTGCTTTGGAGTCTGATTTTGTTTAAGGAACAATACAACACCCTAATCTTTCATCTCAACCCTAGATTTCAAGCTTTATATGTTCAGGGAACCATCATTTTTACATTATTGCACGTTTGGAGTTCCAGCTGCTCTCTATTTTTTAACCAAAATGAACATTTAACACAATCAGGACACTGATGTGACTACTGAAGAGCTTCAGGGGTGTAATGTTTGCTGCACCTATGATTTAAACAGTCTAGGTATAAATACACATTATATTAAATGCCAATTGTAAAAAGAAAAAGATGAAAGCCCCTCTCTGCCAAACTATCAGACTGTCCCTTCATCAAACAAAAAAAGAAACTAGCCGACATTATCCTCTTTTCTGACCCCATCTCCTTGCATCATACTTCTCACACAGTCCCTACTGTTGCCTGGCCTGAGTTTACCTGTATCACGTCACGACTGACTGGAGAAGCTGTCTAGCTCGCGATCATGTTAGTGTCGTGAAACGGAAAGAACAGGTACACACAATGTTGCTTTGAAAAAAAAATTTTTGTTAAATGTTTACTGTATATAAGAAGATGTATAATTAAGTTATATTCAAGGGAATATGATAGATGATCATTCATCATTATAATCTCCTATCTGCGCAAAGAAAGTTGTATTTCTTAACAAAATGTCAGGTGAAGTGATTCCAGTATGTTTTGGTGCCGTTTTAAGTGCAGTTTTGAGCATATTTTGATGATTCTCGGGATAATATCGTGAATCCCAATTATTCATGGCTGGGAATGGATAATCGTAACATGACATTTTCACGTTGTCACATAGTCATGCAAGTGTGCTTTAGAAATGATACTGGAGGTCAGATTACAATAAAATACATACTGTGGCACGAGTCCCTGACATGACTGATGACGCGCCACAAGAAAAATAGATTCTTTTGGACACGTATATCTTTTTCTGTGTCCCAATTAGTCGATGGCGGCTGTTTTATCGATTGTGTGGTATTCCTGTTTTCATGTTTAAGACATTGAGTACAAGACACGTAAGGCCGAATTAGAGCGGCACGATGACGGCAGCACTGTTTTTCAGGCAGTGAACCCTTCCTGCCTCCGACGCACAATCAGTGCGATTGAAATAAAGAGCTCATTCACCCGATGAAAGCCATTGGCTGGAGGGCTCCGGGTCCCTGCGCACTGGCGATGGACCGCGCTCATAAACAGCGCTCGCACTGACTCAACACACACACACACACACACACACACATCAAACTGCATGGGAACATGTCGCAGTACACTCTGGGAGGTAAGAAGTCTTCTTCTTTCTCACTCTCTCTGCATGGCGAGTTTGTTTTAATTTGTTGCTTCCTTGTATATCTATCTATATATATATATATATATATATATCCCTTTGCCGACGGAGAGACAAAAAAGGGCAACTATCAGGACGTAGCAGGTGTTTTATTTAAAACAATTAAAAAAGTCAAAGGAGAGGGGTTTGTATTTGCACTCAGACAGCTGAGACACAGACTGTGGTGGAAGGCTGCAGTTCATTCGGAAGGTGTCCATAATTCTCCTTGATAACTTTGTATGCATATGCACCAACACAATAGATTATGTTAGCCTAGAGCTACACTTTCTCAATGTAAAGCAATTACATGTTAATAAGTGAAGTCTACCAGGACAACCACAATAACTAAATACAGACAAAATGCTGAATTGGCACCGCTATAGGTTTTGACCATTACTTCAGGCTGAGTCATATTTTTTGGAGCGATCCGGTCAGCCTTTATTTTCTAACACCACTGCTGCATTCAGCCCTGCTGTGCTTTTCATCTCTCAATGGAGGCTGTCTGAGGAGCTGCCTGCTCCTGCACAGACGGGGCTGACATGGACCTGCACTGACATAGCACTCACTGGCTTGTTTTTATGGGCTTTGAGTCTCTGATAAGTCTCTTGTGCTGAGATGTTTGGTAGTTATTGGAATACACCCCTCAGGTAATCAGATGAGATTTGTGTTTTGTGTTGTTTGTTTTACACATTCTCTCTCTCTCCAGCCCTTGGAGCTGGAGCAGCATTCTCTCAGATCTCCAGATTAAACAAATCTGTTCCTATCACAGATGTTGTGCACCTAAACTCAACACACCCACCTATATTTCAGAGGAAAAACATAATCGCATTCCTCCCTAATAAGTTATGCATTTGAAATGTTATCAGTATTTATTGTCTTCTTTTTTTTAAAATATCAAATCATGCAGCTTTTCACTCTCAGTGCTGGATGTTTTCCTTGTGCTGGTCACCGGCTGAAGCTGCCTTGTTTGAACCACCACCCACCCGTGTGTGTGATGCATGAGTCATCCAACCTCACACCCTCATTACATGATGCTAAATGGACATCGGAGCTTCGCTTTAACTGCTTCTATCTCAGTAACTCTGGCAGCTCAGTTAATTTCTCAATTATTTTATACACGGCTACCCACAAAACTTTATTATGAAATTTAAATAAATAATTCATTTTTTTCCTCTTTTTGTTTTTAAAGGGATTCATTTTAGGGAAATACGAATGAATAAATGCATTACATTTGATGTAATGGTGCCGCCATAATGTTATCTGTGACTTGAATTTTCAATATAACGGTGATGGACTCGCATACAGAATAGTACAGTAATGTTGGCAATGTGTGGTAAAATGTTTCATTCAACTTCTACTGGACTAGTTTATTTGTCACAATGCTGACAATGAATGTGTAAGATGCTCCAATGATGAACAGAAATACACACACCTACACACACACACACACACACACACACACACACCCATAATTTGATTACCAGGGAAACTGTCACCAACGCATTGCGTGTGCTCTGCTCCTGCTTTGGATCAAAGCAGCAACTGTGACAATGTCGTTTCCTCTTTAATCTCATCAAAGACGCAGAATGCAGACACAACACGATCATGCTTAAAGTCAGATGTCCTATCTTTCGCAATGAATTTGGCTGTGTTGAAATAAAAAAAATGTTCTTGTACTCAATGTCAATAAAAGTAACCTGAACCTGAACATGAACCTGAAAAATGGTTTTGCAAAAATGATTTGATTTGTTAGAATATTAATCTGTGACTGCTTTGTTTTCTGTCTGTCTAGTTCACTTGCAGATCCTGCTGGCTGTGGGTCTGGCTGTGTTCTGCTACTGCCTGGTTTTCGGTTGCATCCTTTGCTGTCGCAGGAGGAAGCGTGTTTCATCGGAGGACAAGGAGGCCATTTTCCTGTCTCCTCATCCTGCCGAAAGGGTGACTGTGACATTGACTCCGTCTCCGTGCACCCAGCCTGTCAAGCAGCAGTACGAGGAGCTGGAGGGGGACGTGCTGGAGTTCCCCACCTCTAAAAGCAGCTCTTCTCCCTCTGAGGACGACCTCACCGCCCTGCCCTTTGATCAGAGCCCAACCAGATCAGCTGAGCTGCTGCAATCTCCTGGGTCTTCTTTCCCGATGCGGCGCCTCAGCACCCCGGCGGATCCCTGCTCACCCAGCAAGCCTCCGCGTCACGTTAGAGCCTCCCTGCCCTCCCTAACCAAGCTGGGCCTGGTGTCCAGGTCCCGTCGGGCGATGGGTCGACGCAGCACCGTGAGCGGCGTAAATTTTCTTTACGGCGAGAGCAGTCGACTGACTGCTGTTGCTGCCAGCGCCCCCGCCCAGCAGGGGGTGCCCTGTCTCTCACAGTATGGCTCTAACTCTCTCTCCATCGCCTCCAAGCCAGCTCCTCTCCTTGACTTCTCCATGCTCTTCTCCTCGGCCTGTGGCACCCTGATAGTCAACAACCTGGGGCTCTCGGGGGCCAGTCGAAGGCGCACCGGGGTGTTTGTCCGGGTCAGCCTTCCTCCCCTCTGCCCCATCCCTCAGCAGGTTGCCTCTCGGCGCCGCAGCCTCAGTCCGGACCTCCACGGCCAGAGCTTCGTGCTGCAGGTGGGCTCCGTGGAAGAGCTGCGCGGCTGCACCTTGAGACTCGCTGTCTACAGCAGGGACTTCTCAGGCCTGAGGGAGGCTGCGCTGGGGGTGGTGGAGCTGCCCTGTGAGCAGATGGATTGGGAGCCTGACACCACCAGCACCTACACCAGGGAGCTCAGCCCGACCAAAAGCAAGCTGAAAAAGGTATACGTAGTGGAAACCATTAGTCAAAACGACAAAGAACGCAGATTGGCGATGAATTTAGAGCTGCAATGAGCACAAAGGGCACAAAGAGCTTTTTTAAGAAAAAAAACACACGAAAGCTCATAATCGGCAGTTATATCTTGTTGGTTGCATCTGTTTATAGGAGATACATGTTAAGAACATTCCCATCTTTATGCTAAGCTAAGCTACCTAGCTGTTAGCTGTAGCTTCATATTGAACGGACAGACATGTGAGTGGCATGGATCACCTATTCTAACCAGGCAGCCGTGGAAGTGCCTTAAACTTGCATTATTTCTAGTGGCCATCAGGGGACGACTCCTCCTGATGCAAAGAGAAGACAAGAAGTCTTTGAGAAAATGACCCTACTTCCCTTCATACGGTCCATTTAGTAAATGATGGTCCCGTTTAGAGTGAAATAGACCATAAAGCAGGGTATGCTTTAGAGCGTGTCCACCTTGTGATTGACAGGCCGCTACCACGGTGTTGTCCGGACTGTGAGTTGTCCGTGTCTTTTCAGTGCATGAAAGTTTTGGACTCCTACAAATGTCTTATTCAGTGTTCGGTTGTACTTAGCTCCACCCTCTCGTGTCCTTTCTGGTTGCAAAAAAACAATATGGCAATGGCCAAAATGCTGATGTCGAGGGCTTCAAAACAGCAGTCCAGCAGTGATTTCTTTAAAAATAAATTTTAACAAACTTTTTTGAGTTGATTTAACGGACAGGAAACCACGCACACATGCCTATAAATGGCACCTGTTATGTTTTATCCATGAAGGAATGTAGCGTCTATAATCAGGTCTCCCATTAGCCGTTTTCCTACTGTTGTTAGTCATGGCGACATTGTTGATAGCGACTGCAGAGCAAACAAGCAGAGTGCAGCAAATTGGCAGCGCGCCCACGCCGTGCCCTCTGCAGTTCTGTTGAAACACTGCCAGAGGGCATAAATATCTGCCTTTTGAAGTGTGTGTGTGTGTGTGTGTGTTGGGGGGGTGGACATTACTCACTCAGTCACAGTGATTTTTGGCAAAGATTTTTGCTGTTTCACATATATGTTGCACATATGTGAAAATCAAAGTCAGATGTGCTGAACTCCGTCTCCTCTAATGTTCATGTGTGGTTCATCCTCACACGTACACACACCATAGCCTTCCTCTTTCTCAATGAAAGCAGCTGCCAGGTGTGTGTCACTGTGTGGGTGTGGTTAGTGGAGCAAGAGGCTTCTGTGAAAAGAGCTAGGGCTGCACGGAGCAATCCGGATAACGGGGGACTCCATCTCTTAATGGAGGCGTTTTCTGGATTCATAGTAAAGCAATCAGTGTAATGGGACCAGGTCGAAGTGTTGACGATTATCCATTTGCATTGCATCCCTCGTTTCGACGTGTCATGGGAATAGGGGGCATGACGTGGCAGCAATTTAAGGACTGTGCATTTTAGCACAAAATGAGTATGATCACGACAGGGCTGCTATTGATTGTCAGGACACAACATTCTCTGCAAAAGGCCCCGAGCCTCAGCTTTATATTGTCAGTCATGAATAATCAGGGATGCACAAAGTGATCAGTGGGCGACTGTGGCTAAGTGAAGAGCAAGGCCGTCTTTCAATCAGTCTGCGGTTCGATCCCCGGCTCTGGCTCTGCTGGTCGCATGTCGATGTGTCCTTGAGCAAGACACTTAACCCCAAAAATTGCTCCTGTAGTTGTGCCTACGGTGTAGAAATGTGATAGAATCTGAATTGTAAGTCGCTTTGGATAAAAGCGTCTGCTAAGTGACTGTAATGTAACGTAATGACAGAACTGAGAATGACTGATTAACATATACAGTGAATACCAGACATTATCACCATATTTTTTTGAATTAAAGATCTGTTGCTGAATCCAGCTTTAAGAACAGAGCATCATGGGGACCCCACCAGAATCTGCCTGCCAAATATTGCGAGTGATGATTGAGATAATGTGTACAAAAAAACAGCACTGTTTTGGCTCGTTTGACTGGCAAGGTGAGAAAAAGCTAGAAGTCACACAAGGCTGCTGAGTTGGAGTTCGATACTTAACATTGCGAGCAATCATATAACATTACAGGAAGTCCCCAAACTCAACCCTTATTGGACTATCAAGCTCTAATAATCTGTTAACAAAGAGTTGCCTACTAATTTATCCAACAGTCAGATAGCATCATGAACATCCCATTGAGTCCTATTTTGGCTCTGGTTGTGTCTCCTGCGCCTCCTGAGAAGAATATCTGTGTCTTTAGCTTGCTGGATGATCATTTTCTGAAAAACGTCCTCTAAAAACATCCCTGAAAAACAAATCTTGCCGTAGCTGTAAGGTTGGTTTGACATCGCTCCTTGCTAAAAGGCAGTGTAAGTGTGAGTGACACTGTCTGAGGGCGAAGTGCTCGTGACAGACAGAGGCAGTGAACCGAAACTGACTTGTTGGATGAAACCGCCTTCACACTCTGCTGCCCGGCCTCACAGAAGCTGCTGGCGGGCTGACGCTCAGCCTGCTGACGGGAGGCGGTGACTCACCGCACCCCCAACCACTGCAAGCTGATGAGATGTGACATGAAATCAGATGCAAATTATCGTCATACGTACACATTAGCTATTACTTTTGTCCAGAGTGCCTCAGTGCATGAATGTCTGTATTATTATAGGATGGGTGGGGAAATTGGCAACACAATGCTTAACCCTGACAGCTACATACAACCAATATTACAGATCAACTGTAAGTGATTTCAGGCCAGCTGAGCTCCTCGGGCAGGTCAACCCAAGTTGCCTCATGAATAAAAACTGAATTTATTTTCGTTGCATTATTCAGGTGAAGAAAAAGTGATTGAAGTTGAACTCCTAACCTGTTTCTTTACGTTGACAGGCAGTGAATCCCTGCGAATCCCGATGAAGGGGAACTGAAGCATTGATTCTGACTGTGTCAATGCCTTGGTCGACTCACTGACAGAACTGATGAATCATATTCATGAGCATGGCGTTTTAAGAGCTTTACAGCTTGAATCCGCTCCATTCTCTTCGTTCCTTTCCTTGGTTTCGTTTCATTCCCAGCCTCCCAAAGGATGAAGGGGAACATCTGCTGAGTGAAAGACATGTTTCCCCCTCTTGCTAGATCTCTCACATTTTTAAAAAAGATCTATCTCTCCTGCACCCTCAGAGTGTGAGTTCCCAGGAAACATTGGGTCACAGGAAGAGCTCGGTGTGCGTGCCGCGGGCTTTGGGCCAGATGTTCATCCTGCTGCAGTACCAGACGCCGGCCCAGCGCATCAAGGTGATGGTCCGAAAGGCTGAGAATCTGGCCAAGCTCACACGGATCCCAGGAGCTCCAGGTAAAAATAGATTGTTCGTCATTGCCTTACGTATTGCCCGCTTGGGAGTGTTTTCTGATCGGGTGCACCTAACAACAGGTGCCACATTTGTGGACAAGGTCTTGTTAAGTTTTGGCAACTACAACTATTTGGATCAGGTGAGGGAAAAATAGTAATGCTACTTATGTATTTGCTTCAGTACAACTGTCAAACATGTCCTAATTTATCCTAATTTGACTTGTTTTCCCTTCATTCTTTGGACGCTATGAGACAACAGAAACAGGTTACAACACAATGATTGCATATCATCCCTTTTAAGTTGCTACAACAAACTTGGGAGCAAACATTTGCAAACTTACACATCCAGCAGTTACGGAGAAACAGTAGCAATCATTTGGTATTTCCTGACCCTGAATGAACGTAAATCCAATATTCACTCTCATTTTAGCTCTGTTCTTGTTCTCCACCGACTCCTGAGGGAAATATTTGGCTCTTCAGCTGCTTAAAGCTCCACTATGTTCTATCGTCACTAACTTTGCCTGTCAGCGGTTTGATGCTGAGCAGGTTATGCACAGTGGATTTACCAGTTATTTTGTGGAAAACAGCTTCCTGCTGCTGATGGAAACAAGGCCGATGAGAGCTGAGAGCGTGAGAGAGTAACGGTGCAGGCGGGAAAACAAAACAAAGAGTTGAACGACGCTAAAATGGACTATCGAGCTGAAGGGGACTGCCGAGCCATGTACTAATTCTCTGTTGGTTAGTCACTACGTGCAACATCTCATTTGCAAGTAGTCTTGTGATCCAGTTTTAATATGAAAATACTCACTTTAAGAACTGACTCTCGTATTTTATGGGGAAAAAACATTTAAATTCGTAGCTTTAAATGAATTAATGAATACATTTATTTGACCCCTTTCTCAGTTGACTTTTCAAACATTTGCATACAGCTTTGAATCCCCAAGTTCCTGCCTGCAAATATTGTCACTAAACTCACACTGTAGCTGCTCTTAAGGTCTCACAAAGCTCTCTCATTATTGTCTGTATTCTCCTCGACTGCCTCCGCCATGTCAGACAGACCGGATCCCTGATTGGCTTGTAGTATAATCAGTTTAGGATCTGATCAGCCCGATGTCATTTCCCCTCCTGTCTGAATCATATCTCACTGCATCTGATCGAAAGCTCTGCTTTTATGATGCTGGTGAGGAGAGAAAGCAGTGGGAGATTCTGCAAGAGGAAAACAACTTTTATGTTTTGGTTTCTCACATTTAAAGTGACGGTTCGAGGCTACGTGGTCAGTCATTTGTTTCAGGGTGAAATTGTTCCTGAAATCTGTCCCAATACATGCTGTTTGCAGATGCGTGACTCACAATAATTTGAGTAAATCCAATTTGCATGCTAGGATGGATACACGAGGGAAATTATATTTTACAAGTGATGATACAGATTATAAATAGTGAGAGTAGGAAGGGGTTCAGAGAGGGTGAAGACGTGCAGACCGTTTCATGGAGATGAAACAACACATTAGATGGCAGTGAGTGTAGATTCATTCATTAACACCAGCAACAACCAGATATTTGAACCATGATTTTTACAGCTCCTTTTTATTTGTATACTTTTGTAGAACCATCTAAATCTGAAATAAATGAAACAGGATCATGCCTGTGGATGTATTTTATTCCCCTACAGACCACTACGTTGTCATCAACCTGCGTCAGGATGGGAAAGTAATTGGCACCAAGGAGACCAAAGGGGCGAGCGGTCCGAACCCCGTCTGGAACGCCCCATTCCTCTTTGACCTGCCCTCTGGTGACATCACGCAGCTGCCATTGGTGCTTGAGTTCATCGTCATGCAGGTAGGGAGTTATTTGGCAAACTCCCTCATGTGCGAACACATTCTCGTGCCAATGTGTCAAATAACGCAGCTTGGTCAGTGGTACTGAGATTCAAACTATGCCGCTCCAGGTACTGCGTCAGTTTTACATGCGTCAGTTACACGCTTGTTACATGCATAGTGTCTTTTCAAAATAAACTTCTGTCTTCACAGGAAGTTAGGTTTAGGCGACAAAACCACTTAGTTGGGTTGAGGAAAAGAGTGGGGTTGACGTAAACTTGACTGACTCATGACTCACCTGACTCGCTGATTAGCAAGTCACGAGCCGCAGACAAACTTTACCTTTGATTTTGCACGTGACACGAACAGAGGTCTCCTTGATGCTTTGAGTTGGTGTGTCGCACACACATATGCTAAATGAGCGTTGGTGTCAGACGCCAAGGAGCACTGACTAAGCTGCATTATTTGGGGTGTTGCGAGTGAAAACAGGTTGTATATTCATTAAATATCATAAAACAGCGACACGCAGTTTTGTGTTAAAATGCTGAAATATTTGTAACCGACAATCTTCATGGTTTTTTTGAATCCATCTATCTCTTTTATATCTACAGGGCCGTCTCTACACTAAGAGCAGCATTCTGGGTCGCGTGTCGATTGGCAGCGATGCCTCAGAGGCCGGACAGGGACACTGGAAGGAAATGTGCAGTCGTGGGCAAACTGAGACGGCTCGCTGGCACACCATCCAATCAGATGTGCTGTAGGACAGATTGACTGACTGCCGGCCAGTGAGTGAAACACAGAGAGGTGGCGTTCGATTGGAATAACATGCGATTGGGGCGCACGCGCTTCAAAGTATTTATTTTTAGTCTTTTTACTTTAAGGTCTGTTGTTGATTTTGTGGTCGCTTTGGCAACTTTGATAGATGTCCATATCATTACTCAACAGACAGGGTCATGAATTAAGTCACTGGTCATGCTGTTTGGGGAAGAGACAAATATCAGAGGAATATCCAAATGGTCCATGAGCAGAGTATCTGCAGAGCTTTAGAGAGAGAAGCACTGATCACTGTCTGGAGCCCAGATGTGCGGCAGCTTTCTCCATATCAACAGTATTCTGTATCCCGGCATTGCCTTTGTGATGATTTCCACTGTGACCTCTTAAAACCTGTAGTCTGTATCGCTGTATCATTCTGCTTATATGCAACTTATGCTGATGTCGTGGTACTGTTTGTATTGTGCCCAGAGGCTACAAATGTTAATGTTGAACGTTACGGATGTTTTTGCAGTGGTGTATTACTGTGCCAGTATTTGTCTCCATGCAGTACTGTGAACACCTCTTCTTGTGAATATTTAAGAGGCCATTGCAGTGGCCTGCTGAATTATTGTCTTTCAGTTCCCAAGAGGATTTGTAAGTTTTGTTCTCTTATCGTCCACAGGAAGCTACAATAAACATTCACAGATGCCACAGCTCCGTTTGGAATACATATTTACAAGGTTTCAAGACTTCTATAATCGTGACCACTTTATTCAACAATAAGGCAAAACAGAGAGACACAAGAGTGAAGAACCACTTTGTAATTTGTCTGCTGTGACGCAGTCTAACTGGGGTCTTTGCTAGTAGCAGCATTACCAAACAACATTATTGAATGTCATGCACTACTCGCACACTGTGGCTGCCTTGCTATTGGCTTTTATTATTCACACAATCTGCTGCAGTGACTCCGCTTTTGATTCACGACGCCTCTCAACACAACAGAAGCCTCAATGGAGGTTACAAATTAAGTTGAGTGCATGAAGACTTCAGCATAGACCGTTTTATCTGCAGTCAATGGAACACTGTAGAATAGAAACTGAAATAGATGTGGTCTACTTTAGAGAGACTTGCACAATAAATATTAGCTAGCGAAGAAAAGTTGGACAATTAAGTCAGACGACTAAAACAATTACAATATTGTTTCTCAGTTGGAATAGAAATACTTTTTTTACACATTATTAGACTTCAATTTTAGGGCTCAAGCTGACATTTGTGTGGCCTTTTATTGTCAACGTTAAAAACACCAGAGTGTAAAGGTATCCACAACCTAAAGGGTATCGTACTATATCAGACTATATCAACTTTTACTCTACATTTGACCATCAGTTACTCAATGAACGCCACAGTGTCCAAACTAAAGAAATATGTCTTCATAAAACTTTCATTTCGATATTTGAAAAATGTAACACTTAGACTAACGAACTGAAGTGGGTTTAAACATAAATTATTAATATGGTAAGATATTGTTCATTTGGCACCTTTCAGATATTTGATGACAGGAAATTGAACCTGTTTTTGATACCAACATGTAACACTTTTGGTTTTAAAGGAAGGAGTTATTGTGTTGTTTGTATTCATTGTATATTGACCATGTAGATGCCTGCTGGTGGCATGTATTGTCTTAACTGTATATGAATGTCTTTGCTTTTAAAAGGGAATAGTTTCAAATAATTTAAAATGAATTGATATATTATATTGAGGAATTTTGCCAAAGATGTGGATTTTATTGAGTTTTGTTTTGGACAGACAAACAATTAAACATATGTTTGTGAAAGGATCATGTAAATGTGGTAATTTCATAGAGTTCTCATCCTGCTAACAGTTAGACTGACACAGAACTATGGAACATAATAAAGAGTCTTGCTGCTTTGATAATTAGAACAGCACAATCAAAATGTTGTGTTCATGCAGAATGTCCCTTTAATTCCAATTCATAATCCTGCGACACATGTAAACGTCCCCCCCTGCTCTTTCCTGCTGGATTTTTCAACCTGCCTGCCTTCAAATCATCTGGTCCTGATAGAGATTTTGTGTCAACTGAATGCCTCATGACGAAATCTTTGTCACTGTTTTCCTCCTCACAGTGGGTGACAGCCCTCCGATGGTTTTAAATATCGACACGATGTCCAATCCAAACATGACGTGATCTAACTCCTCGGGTGTTCTTACGTCATATAAGATCACCAAAAACAAATGTGACGACTGCCACATACACACAGTGAGGAAGAGACCTTCGGGAGATCAACAGTGGAGGGATCCCTCTATCAGGGTGGACAGAAGCGTGATAGATGTCATGTGTACAGAATGAACAACATAACAGAGTTACAACACATTGTAGCGGAACAGAAATACACAGAATAGCCCTTTTCCAACCGGACAGGAAAAGAAGGTGGGGAAAGAGAGGCTATAAATCAGACACACCTGTGAGCTGGGGGAAGGGAAAGAACCAATCAACGAACCAACGCTGCATGGAGGACAACCAAGCGAGGAGTGAGAGTTTTTAATGGAGTTACTGAAAGTATGATTTAGTTTCTGGACCTGTTGAGCTCAAACTAAGAAAATGTCAACGAAGACTAAACTAAATCAGAGCAGCAAGGGACCCATGAACCGACTGAATACACGGAGCTTTCTTGGAGGACCAGGCCTTGCTGGAGGTGTGCTGACCCCGGGAGCAGGTGGTGAACAAAGAATCGTGTTCTGCTACAGCTTGGACCAGTTGGGGCCTCCTCAACTTTGGGGATTCATCAAGATAAGTCCCTTTAACATGAAACTCTCCAGGCTTCCCCTTCTTCTTCTCCTAGCACACTTACACACCCTGAAATAAACTGAACGGAACTGAAATGAACTGCATATATTCCCTTAGCTTGGAACGGAGCTACAAACCCCCCAACACACACACACACACACTCACACACGCATGCCACTCACGCCATATCACTTGCCCATGAACTATTGACATTTACCTGGAGTCCTCATTACTTTTATGACTCTGGACATTTGATTTCTATATCTGGACTCTGTCATGTGGTGTATTTGATTTAATGAACCTTTTTGTGTATAATTCTGTATTTAGAAAGAAATGATCTGTTTTGATTTGATTTATGATTGTTGAGTAAAATATAATTGACTTGAATGAAATACATTAAATGGTTGATTTATGCTTACTTTGCATTTTGTAGCCGGGTTAGCAGGCTTGTCGGGTTAGTTCTCTCTCCAGCTGTTCGCAGTCATATTCTTTGAGGGTGAATTTCTATTTTTCTCCCGTCTGGAGCCCAACGTGCACTTTGAACAGTTGTGAGAAAAACCTACGCTACAACATTCAAAGCATATGACAGAAATGATTCATATAATAAGAGTAGTAAGTATAATAGTGATGGAAAAATTACGACTACTAATAATAACAGCAGAATTATTGCACACACAAAAAAGTCACGGCTCGGGTCCTTGTGTGTTGGAAAACCATTGCGATGTGTAAAATGTGTAAATGTATATCTTATCAGCCCAGTTGGATGGAAAACGCATTCTCGCACTTAATTACACTCATCCTGTCAAGTCATGCGTCCTGCTCGTTCCTTTCAATAGAAAATTCCTCCTTCTGCCAAATGCGTCTTGTACCATCACTTCTGTGTGAGGCCCATAGAAAGCTCCAGATGTGCTCCAGATTACTCGAGGGTCCAGAGCAAAGTCAAAAAATCGTTTTCATATGACTGTCTGTTTATTCAGTGTAATGTATCAGGTGTATTTTTATACCCAAAATAGAAGCTTAAAAAATGCAGGCAGTAAAATACAGTCAATCTATAACCATCTATTTCCCAATACTGATATAGAGGATTATCTTTAACTTTGCAATACTGACTGAATCAATTGAATTTCAGCCAATATTTTCCAAAGATGCTTCTGTGGCGCTTGGTAATAAATCCTTTCAACATGAAAGCACAGAATACTGCACATCCTGTTTAGTGTAAATATGAAATCAAATTCCTGGCATGAGGCTGTAAAGCATTTGATACAGACATGCTGCTCTTTCTTCATTCCTCTGATCTGACCTCCCACGCTGGGGGAGGCTGAGTAAAGATGCTTCAAAGCAACAAAGAGGAGGATATGGGAGGATATTTGCATTTTAGCACAAGGAGGATACACAAGGATTCTTATGTGCTGCTGTCTCATAAATCACCCTTTAAATGGTTTATGCAATGGAACTAAGAGTTAGTAAGAGTTAATCCATGATTCCCCGATGCTTTAGTGATTGTCATAAGCAATTATTTCAAAATGTTTAGTTCATGAAAATGTCTCTAGGTTGTGTTTATCCTCCTTCAGCAGGTTTTTTTTAGTTCATCAGGCCATCAGGTAGAGCCCTCCAATGGGCCATTTGACCTCTGACCCTCTGGAAGTGTACTGCAGAGCATCTCGACCACAATCCGTTGAATAAATACATACAATTTTACATTTCAATTGCAAACTTGATGATTCGGGTATAGACCAATCCAAAAATATTTTTCACAAGTAAAAAATGAGTGGCAGTTCAAACCAACTTCATTTTTAACTGGACCGTCTGCTGTTTATTTGCAGCTGGACCATTTACTACATTTTTATTAGACTCAATTTAGACTCGAAGGTAGGGTTCAAATACAAATAGTGCTTTATCATTTGATTATTTTATCAGAATATCACAAATATTATTTCGTATCACATGACTTACTACCTTTTTCTGATGGCTTAAGCCTTATTGTAACATCACACTCTTTTCTATTGATAACTTTATTAAGGCACATCACTGCAGAATTGATGTTTCCTGACATCTACAACTACTTATTTTGTATGACCTGACTATTAATAACTCACCTGTGAGATTTTTTAAAGCTTGGTAACCCAAAAGTTGCTCTTGATAGGTGATCTAATGATAAATCATTAAATGATGAATTAACTCTTAATAAAGCTATAAGCCACAACTTGCCTTGTGTAAAAGCAGTACAAACTTTCCCTATTTCATCAAGCTGCACATTATTGTCTCATGTTGTACCTTGTTCAACCAGACCGAATGAGTTTCAGGAAACAGGTTCTGCATAACGCTGCACCGTGAACCACGAATCGGTTACGTAAAAATAAAACTACCAGGACACAGAGAGGACACTTTGTTCTCTCCCGTGTAAAGACGGAAAATGAAGCAAGAGCTAACTCTGTCCAGTTCAGTGAGCAGCAGCCCCTGACTCAGTCCCTGAACACCTCTCTGTTGGTCTGGCTGTGGACTCTTCCGGCACTATTGATCCACACACGCAGCTTCTCTGCCTGTCTGTTCACCTCTCAGGATAGAAGTCAGTACTGATTCCCCTCTGATACAGCGCACGGATCACACTGACAAAGTTTTATCCTCATGTGTGAGGGCAACACTGATGGCTTGTGTGGGGAAAATATCTGGTGTTGGTTTATAAAGTGTGGAACATTAGCATCAGTGTTAACCATTAAATCTGGCTAATGATTTTGGAGCTAATGATCTCCAGCCTGATGGAGTTTCAACATCCTCTGTACACTGAGCAGCCGGATGCACCGGTGACTCACTCCTTTAGTCTTGCGCTGCTTCAGTTGCCTTCAGACCCGTGGTCTGACATTTACTGCCTGTCACTGTGCACCTGCTTTCATGTGAGCAGACGGCAGGGACTGTCCACTGTCCTCCACTACGCTAAATTAGATGCTGAGACGTGCCACCTGCATGATCAAAACAACTGTTTTCCAGTGCAGCAATGACAAACTGATTCAAAAAAACTTTCAGTTTTCTTTCAGAACACAACAAAAAGCCCATCTAGACAAAAAAACAACAACATCCCACACACTGCCTTATTAGAGATGATGACAATATACAACGATGGAAACAGTGTATATTTATGAATTATTGTTGATGTACAGGCTGATTCACCTCTCTGTGTCACACCCCATCTTGGCCACATGTATTGATGTGTGTGGGCTTGTATATCAGACCGTTCCAGCTGACTGGATGTTGATCAATTATCTCTAAGTGTATTCTACTTGCTCCGCCAGGACGTTGGTCATATCTTCTGGAATCTGTTTTTTTCTGCTGAAGCGTCATACGTTCCACCACCAGTGCAAGCTGAAGAACATAGTGCAGATCAGCCGTCTTTATGCATAAGACACGTGTCTCAAAATTGTCAGAATTGAAGTAGTATTTCACATTTGTGCAGGGTTGAAAGGATTTGGAATTGATTTGGAAATCACTTTTAGTTTTACTCACATTTGGGTGAGTAATGCGATGCAATGGGGTCCAAAAAGACTATTTCCCATAGACCTACTTTGGAAAAGACAAGTGCCTAATATTTTTTTCGGTAAATAATCCCAGTACAAACACTTACTGGGATTAGCCGTCCCCAAAGTTGTAAATGCACTAAAAGCCGAATCCAGAGTTATTTTCCATCCTCAAGAAGGAGGCTGGACCGAGGGCTGGACGGCGGGGTGAAAATAAATGCTGCTGCGCCTCTCTGTGGGCCCATGGATGTGGGAAATCACCAGAACACCCGGGTAATATGATACACAGAAATCCAACTTCATTTTGCTTCACTTTTTTCAGCATACTATAATATGATTTTTTAGGACATTGTACACTATGACGTTTTGATGACTTTTTTTAAACATAGTAAACTATGACTTTTTTAAAACTTTTTCAACATGCTAAACTATCACTTTCTTCTGACATTTTTGACATATACTATGACTTTTGATGTACTATGCTGTGACTTTTTATGACATGCTATAGCTTGTAAGATTTTTGTATTGACTTTTTTTTTTTCAACATGCTACACTGGAAATACAATACTATGACTATTCATGATTTTTTTTGTGACATACTAAATTATTACTTCATTGGACATAAATATATTGTGACTATTTTGGACATACTGTACAATAACTTTTAGAATTATTTAGCTATACATGCTATACTTTTACCTGACTTTTTTCGACATACTATCTTACAATTTATTTTACCACAAGTTGTTTATGACTTTCAAACATACGATACTTTATTCTTTTTGAGACTTTTTAGTTCTACTATACTATTACTATACTTTTGACAAAATGCTTTAATATGACTTATTGAATTTTTCATAATACTATCCTTTGATTTTTTTAAAGACTTTTCTCGACATAATGTGATATGGATTTTTTTTCATGACATTTGTAGACATACTATACTTTGACTTTTTCGTGATGTTGTTCGACATAATAAAATAATGCTTTTTTTTACTTTTTCGACACCATCTTTTTATGACTTTTTTGGCATACTATACTATGAATATTTTAATATCTTTTCTACATACTTATGACATTTTTAACATACTATGCTACCTTTTCTTTCATGATTTTTGTCAACATACTATATGACACTTTTTCTTTCTTTTTTCGACATTTTTATACTATTACCTTTTCAAACATACTATGACTTTTTATTAACTTTTTTCAACATGCTATGACTCTTTTTGCTATACAATACTATTACTATTTCATGACTATTCCTGACATACTATACTACAACTATTTTAAAATGCTTTCATAGGACTATAGGATTGTTATTGACTTTTCTCGACATATGACTGATTTCTTTCAGACTTTTCTCAACATACTGTGATATGATTTTTTTTTTTACTATACTATGAATGTCTATGACTTTTCTCCACATACTTAAGACTTCTGACATACTATAATATGAATTTTGTATTATTTTCTGGCATACTATACTATGACTTTTTTATTTCTTTTTTCGACATACTAGATTCAGATTTTTTTCTAAATGCTTTCATATGACTTCATTTTGATTTCTTTTTTTTTAATACTATACTGTCTTTTTTATGACTTTTATGACATCGTAAAATATGACTTTTTTTTAAATTACTTTTTTCGACATGGTGTTGTTTAGTTGTGTCTGGGGTTGGGGTATCTGAAAAATGCCTTTGTGAGGATTTGTGTCTTTACTTATAACCCCGACCGAATCTTGCATTCTTCATTCTTACAGTATTTAAAGTGCTTTATAGTGTCTTGATTTGACATTATGACTTTTGTGACCACAATGAAACTCTGACCATGATTTCTAGTGAAACTGCTTGAATGTCGCCCTCTTGTGGAGCTCTGAGGTAAAGCATCTGCTGGCTGAAAATATGACTTTGCTGTTGAGATGCAGCAGTCAAAATCAGGTCACTTCAGTACAAGTCAAACACACACACACACACACACACACACACACACACACACACACACACACACTGACTAGATGACTGTGGAACAAATGGCATCAAAGGCCTGGCTGTCGGCCTGCAGGTGAAAGCTGCTTTCTCCACCTCGGTAATACAATAATTCCACATTCAAGCTGCATTAGGTCAAAACAAACACACCCCACCACTCTACTCTTTGAAGGCAAAATCCTGCACATAATTTTACAAAATGTGAATGCATGTGGGTGTTACGTGCAAGACAATGCGTGTGCATGAACCTGTGTGTGTGTGTGTGTGTGAGTGATCCCACTGTCGTCCCTCACATCTGGAGCCCACTACGGTCCTGGTGGAGGATCAGAGAGCCACAGCGTTGCTTGTATTAGAACTTTCTGTGACCATGATTAATGAACGCTCTGTCACGATTAGACCAGCTTTCATGCCCTCTTGCGCCAGCTCAGAACTTTAACCCCTCCGTCTCAGGTTGCCCTGGGCCCTGAAAGCACAGCACGGTCAGACGTCTCGAGTCTATCGGCACCGGATCAAATGCCTGCTGGATCGAAGAAGACGGGGACGCCGTTCAGGTTGCTGGGAGTGTTTAACAGCAGGCGAAACATGTTAACTCTCTCACAGATGTTTTTTTTTAAATCCCACTCACCACATGTGGACCAAATACATTTCATGAATTACATTGTGTACTTTAAAAAGCTAAAGAAAAACCCTCTCATGCAAAAGAAGAAAACTGCAACACCCTCCAAGGTTGTATCTAAATAAATATGACGGTAATAAATGGGTCCAATTTGTTTAACCATTAATAACTTAAGGTGATAAATATTTTTGAATGGAGCACCTCTATTTACACCATTTAGCCACCAAACTGTCTGACTGTTGCACCGTCCAAATATTAGAAATAAATATGAATTGGATCGGATTATGTTGTAGCCTGTTCAATTTAAGAAGAATCTCAATAATTTCCATACAGTCCCTTAACGATTAATTCCTCTGCTGCATCCTCACCACTTGAATCACTTTATTTTATATTCCTTAATAAGCAGCAATGATTCAGAATATCGTATACTTGTGTATATATAAGTTTTGCATGAGCCTGAAAAAGGGGGATGGTTTTAATGTACCTGCCATTATATGCCAACACTGTTACCTTTAGACTGAAGCTGACAAAAGAAACCCAAGAGTCCGAATGCGCTTCAAATGCAACAGGTGTTCCACTATACACGGTAAACTCGTACACATCTCCCGGCCACAACAAACTGTCCCTGGTGTGCATTCAGCGGGACGGCATGGTGCAAGAGTGCAGCTGCAGGGGAGAGCCGGTGAGAGCTCCAATGAAGATGTGTTAAAGACCGCGAGGCCCGAATATTCCAGAGCAGCTGGACTCAGTGTGCCTCTCTCGTGTCCGTGTAAACAAGGGGCCAGGCAACGTTAAGCAGAAACACATGAGACTCGTTCCTATTCAAACTATTTCCTATTGTTGTGTTTGCTGACATGCCCTTCTGCACGAAATGCATGTTTACACTTTTGATGGGTTTGAGGATGCTGTGAAAGGGGGCTATTAGTGGTGTTTCAACCCTGGGGAATTTCAGACCATTTCAGACAAGGACCACATTTCATGGGCTAAAGCCTTAATTGCTGGATGCTTTTCTGTGAAAGAGATTAAAAAAAAAAAAACAGTTCAATTCAAATTCAATAATTTTTCCGAAAAGAAACACACTTTTCCCGATATACGTGATTGTCGAGTGAAGAAAAGCATCATGACAGCACAGCCTTTTACAATATTCCTCCACTTTTTATTACAACTGTTCGTTTCGCAAGTAAAATATGTGCAGTCAGAGCTTTTAATTGAGCAATATGACATTGAGGTATTATTTTATATACCGGTTTATGTACTCAATACAAGTTCAAAATCCACAAATTGGGGTTAAATGCCTTGCTCTAAGGTACTACAGCAGTATTTGTTTAAGAAGATGAACACAGTTACTTTACTCACTGACTTTTATGTCATTTAAAATGCCAGTTTTTCAGCAATCATAGAATATAGAATCTCCAGGGAGCATCAGATCCAAGGAAGCAACAGTTAACTGTAAAAGAAAAGTCAAAGGAGAGCAATCACGTCAAACAAAGGATCGATCAGTTGGTCTCAGAATGACACTCGTTGATTCTTTACTTTTTGAATCACTGCAGTGTGAGCCAAGCCGTTGTCCTCGCTCCTAACAGCTATTGCACACCAATCCCAGACAGCAGACTCTTGCCACGCTGCGTCAACTCGCCTCTGTTCGCCTGCCAGGGGGAAAAAATAAATAGGAGTAAACCAAGAATGGAAGTCAGATGATTATGTGACGACGATGTTACGGAATACATTTGAGGCTCAACATGTGATGCACACAAGGTCAGCTCTGGGAGTTTCTAACGTGTTATATATTGCGTCTAGCCAAATCCCTTGTATGTGTAACGTACTTGGCACGAAACATTTACGATTCAGATTCTTGTAGAAAGAAAGAGAAGACGAAGCATTACGTAGTATTGATGCCTGCAAACATTATGACACCCGGTCTTTAAGGGCTTGATCATGTATTACCTACTACCCTTGCTGGATTTCTGTTTTGAATTAAATGAAACGGCTCATGTTTCATCCAATTTCATCACAATAAGTTCTTAATTTGCAGTCTCAGATCAAAGTCATGGCATGATGTGTCTGTGACACACTGTTTGACACAGAGAGGCTGAGAGTTCTGGCTCAATCAGGCCAGTGTGACAGACTTTGTCTATTGTCATGACTGTGTCCCTATAGACCTGAAAGAGTCTGTCCCAGATCCTACTAACCCCTTTGTTCCTTATCGACCCCTTTACTGCCTTCGCTCTATATCACGGTGGGAGGTGAACGTCAGGCTGCACAGGGATACAGACCACACAGATGTGCCTATTTACAGACTCATTCATACACACACTCAGACATTCAACAAATGCAGGTACAGTCACAAAGTTACACACACACACACACACACACACACACAGCTGGCCGTTTCTCAGCCGAGGTGCTAAACTCTCAAAAACAGCCCATTCTGTGATGTTTATGTAATTAACTTCACGCACTATTCTCATGTGGAAAAAAATGTTGTTAATCACCAAATTCCCTGTATTTATTATTCCCATATAAACATAACGGACAACAGAGCAGTGGTGGGCCGTCAGGGCCTGCAAGGCCTTCTCTGCTGCTTCTCAGAATCACAAAGTTACAGCTATTTTATAATTTAATTATTTTTCATAAATACACTACATGTAAATATGTATCCCATTAGCTTATTTTCTCATTGCACAGCGACTGTCTTCCTCAGTTGCTCTGCTTCCAGTGCAGCTTGTTTTAAGTAGAGCTTTTGTCCAATCAGATCTCACCTCTGTGTCTCTAGGTAAGAGCAGAGGCCTGCAGAGTCTAACCTGCAGCCAGTGCAGATCAAAGTAAATGGAGACGATATTGTTGATTGTCACATTGTTCAACCAATCAGATCTTTAGTTTGACATGTTGGGCGTATTCTTTGACGTGCCAGAGCCTGCTAGCTGGCCTACAAGTACGTGATTGGTCAGTGGGCTGGCGTGACATGTTGGGCGGTGACAATCCCAAAATCTGCTGCCTCTGTCGAGTGGACATTTTAGTGTATTTGCAGGTGTTGAGCTTGTAAATAATAACCCGTAGCTGTGGCGTCATAATGAGGTTATTAGGAGGTGGTTCAATAGTAGGACAGCACTGAAGGCCCAGGTATAAAATGCACGGCTCGCCACTGCAGCAGGACTCGGACTGTTTGAGGGGCAAGGAAAAAAACACATCAAAAGGGTTTTGCGTGCAGAAGGGCACCAGCATGCAGAACGTTTTCTAGCATGTTGGGCAGCCTCGATTGCATACATTTTAAGGCCACCTACGAGGGCAGACTAATTTGACATTTTTGTTTGCCTTAACGAAGAACTCATCCAATCTGCAAGAATGTTTTGCCTCCCTTTTCTTGGATGGAAGCACCCATTCACAGACATGTAAAGCTCACAACTGTGTGCAACAAGTTTTTACCTCTGCTCAGTTATGTTGTTATAATAGTATTCAAGTAGTACTCGTGTTTTGCTTGCCTCCCTCACCACAGAGGTAGAGAGTTAGAAAGACAATTTTATTGTGTTACAGGCCTCCACTGTTTCCACTGTTCATCCAGTAACCGATAGTTACCTCCTCGACACTCTCTGCAGTGGAGTTAGTGTTGCTCATGATCATATGGTTCTGATTAATGCGATCAAATGCTTTTAATTCATCCCTGCTTGCTCGAATCATTGTTTGTTAATGACACAACTTCCTTGGTACTTGCATTTTACCGTGCTGACGACCTTCACAAACTGCAAATTAACAGGACACAGTAAAGAAATAATAAAACCAAACATTTACACAGAGCAATTAGAGGGCTTTACCACATGAAGTTTTTCCCCATCTGCTCCTGCTTACTGGAACCTTTACTGTGTTAAAAAATCACCACTTCCCAACCATTTCCAAATTGCCTGTTCTGTAGAATAAAGCCTGCCGTGTTAATTTATTTGTTGCCTGAAGTCCAATTTGTTCTGCATTTGTTTATATTGCATCTCACATATCCAAGATGGGCCCTCAGTGCCTGTGTCAGGTCTCTGAGGTTTGACCTAAATGTCTGCATGCAGGGACAAGTGCCTCGTGGTCCTCATAAAGGGAATTATGGAACACGTTTTTTATTAAGGTCAGTGACCATGGGAACACTGCTGGTCTGTCTTATATGTTTAGCGTGTGTGTATTCTTTCAGCAAGGAGAGTAGAAGGGAATTGTAAAACAACATAGTTTCAACCGAACGTGTTCCAGTCATACTTATAATTCCTCATAAACAGAGCTAGTGTTGCTTTATAAACAACAAAGTGGCTCTTGCTGTAGCCAGGAAGCCCATGTTGACTTTAATGTGGGTGTTCAATTTCTTTTTAGGACAGCCACCCTGTTTGTGATTACAGAGGCAGTCTCGACTTATGCCTTGTCATTCACCACATGTAGTATTGCAACAGTGACGGTTGTGATACAGCCTCTTCACTGAAAATGGTTAAACTTGTAGTTTCTGATTCAGGTTTCTGATGATGGGAATTCAGTTTGTGTCCTGTTTCCTGGTCTGTGCGGAGACTGTCCTCAACTGCGAAAAGACCAAAGCACCAGTTACAATAATAATTTAACATCCAAAAAAAGTAAACTCTTGCTCATGTTGGAAGGCAATGGCCAACAACCCATTTTGTTGTTTACGTGTCTAACTATCAGTGTAAGTCTGGTTATATAGCAACACTAGTGGCAGAGAGGAAATGGAATTCAGATCCAATCCAATACAGCAATGTAATATTTCTTCTTCAAGTAAAATTAACATTTAAACTCCAACCTTAGTACATTTATAGAAGTACTATCAGCAAAATGTACTTCAACTATTACAATTAAAAGTACTGGTTCTGGATAAATGTTGCACAAGTTTACCTCCTACAACTAATAGACTCATAGACATATGTGACAAGGGAAACACAATATATAACAATAAATTGTATTTTATAAGATGATCACGTTTTTTAATGTCAAATCTTAGGTCTGATCAAATGTAGTGGCGTAGAAGTATAAATAATCTCTTTCATACACTTTTTTTTATAACTCGGTAATAAGTAAAGTACAAGTATCACAAAATTGTACTGAAGTACAGTTTGTTGTGTCTGGTGAGTTTTTGTGCCTAAGTGCTGAGCAAAATTACAAAACAATATAATAATAAATAAAGCAGATTACTAACACTAGCAGGAGGTGACACACAGACTCAAGTCTTCAGCCGCTTTTTAAAGGCGTCAACAGAGGCCGCAGATCGAACGTCAACAGGAAGAGCAGCATGCCATCGTGTCGGAGCCACCGCGTCAAAGGCACGGTCACCTTTCCATTTTATTTGCGCGCGAGGGACAACCAGTAAGTGCTGGTCAGAAGACCTGAGATATGTACACAGGTGCCTGGCCATGCAGGTTTCTACATGGGAACCTTAAAGTGAATCCTGAAGTGGATGGGAAGCCAATGTGAAGAAAATAAGATGGGTGTGATGCGAGTCATCCTAGTTGACCTCGTAGTCAACAGCTTTGCAGCAGCGCAGACGGTTCAGAGATGATATAAACCCGTGAATGATCCTCTCTATCTCAGGATGAACCCCCAACTTTCTTCTGTTTATTATTCTTCCAAATCTTTCATATTTTTACAGATTTTGTGCACCCGCGCCAAGTCTTACCGTGTGTCTTCTTATTTTTTCCTTTTCTTGTCACTCCGATTGTGTCTGATGTACTTTGTTTACGAATACCTCAGAAGGTATTCCTTGCTGAGACTGTGTACAACAGTGATGCCATACTTACACTGTGCAGCTGTCTATAATCCATGTTGTGAGGGCCCCTTGTTTCGCAGTTTTTAGAGCCCTTGCATATATTTCACCTTGTTTGTCCAGCACAGCCACACACACACGCATACAGAACACATGCTAACATGGTGTGGTAGCAAGACCTCACATACAGGGAATGAGATTTAGAGTGCGACTCTAATTAGAATTACCTGTCCTCGTTATTCATCCAGTTGATCGGATTAGCTCTGGGTTCCCTAGGAAGCACATTGTCCATTGAATCAAAGCATGGCGACTACCTTCGCCGATCTGGAGCTGGGTGGACAGTGAGCAGGCCCTTCGCTTTGGCTCAGTGTGCCGGAAGAGAAAAACTGGCCCCATTAGTCGCCCTGTCTCTGGTTAGCTTTGGGACAGCGTCACCTCCAAAGTCAGTTAAGTCATAAGATATTTCTCTAGTCTAGAGGGTGAACGGAACGATGAATAATCCGTGCTTTCCATTGTGTGTGTTTTACCACCACCTCTGTGTGTGACTTACAGCGTGCAGGAATGTTTGTCCCAGGCCACACAGCTGCGCCGGGTTCGGTGCAGCCTGACTGCGCAGCCTGATTCATGGCGAGGCTTTTCACATTATCTTTTACAGAGCTGTTTAACTTGCAGTTTCACGGAGGAGATTTACACATTTTCCCCATTCAGCTCCCCACTTCATGCTGGCAGGGTGTAAATTCAAAGTTGGCCGGGAGAATGGAGTTCCAACTCTGCACACTGTTGTCATATATCTTTTTTTTGTCTGCATGTGGTCCCGTTTAGCTAAAGTGGCAGATCACTGCCAGGCGTAGGGCTCTGATTCCTACTGTGACAATGCATGCTGGAAATGAAACGCGATCACACAGGATGTTACATTTGGTTGTGGATTTTCGAAAGTCCTGTAGTGCTTCAGCATCAAGTATTTAACAGTTCCTGTGAAGGACTACATTATGATCCTGATGCAATAAAACTAAACGCTAGTCTTTTCCTCGCTCTCTAATCTACAATATTTGTTTTGGGGGGTCAGTGACACAACAGTCAGTCAGGGGGTCTCTGTAAACCATGCAAGCCATATGTGCAGAAAAATTGTCAAGGGCAGCACTTTAAAGTCACAGACCCTTTTCCCTTGAGGCCCTGTGATGTTGCTGCTCAGCAGGTCTGACCGTAGGACCTGCCCAGTGTGTGGAAAAAAAAGAAGGTCCGTCCTCTCCCACAGCTTGTAATCCCTCCCGTCCAAGGAGGTCACGGCCGCGTCGGAAGGCATTCCAGACACAGCCACCGCTTCTTCCCCATTAAACCGACCACTGAACACACACAAAGCGTGAGCTCTCTCCGCCTGGCTCCCCCTCTGGCCTGACTGATTAGGATGTAGTCGGGGGTTTAACCCACCTGAATCAGTTCACACAGCTTTTCAGTTGTGAAAACACACCCTCCCACTGAGCCAGTACAAATCCTTACACTTACAGTAAGTACCGGTGCTGTGACTGATGGAGGTCAACCATGGGGCAGGGTTTTTTTATTTTTACAAAGTTAAAGATAAATTCCCTCACAACTTCAGAAAGCGAACTAATACTGTATGTAAATCATTAGGGAGTATTTGTACTGTTGAAAGTTTTTTTTATTTTTACAAAGTTAAAGATAAATTCCCTCACAACTTCAGAAAGCGAACTAATACTGTATGTAAATCATTAGGGAGTATTTGTACTGTTGAAAGTTTTATCTACAAGTTGAAGGGTAACCGTCTTTCGCCTTTCTCTCAGTACATTTCATTTGTTCTTGCTGTTTAACTGACTGGTGATATCTCATTGCTGTGGTGTTTCTAAGCTGCACAGCACCTTTTGTAGAACATTGTGACATGATTTACCAAAAATATTGCATTTATAAGGATTGACTTATTAAAGTAGTACTCTTTTTATTCATGTATTCAGGCAAAGTAGATATTGTTATTGCTCATGCCTAAAGGAACAGTTCAACATTTTGGCCTCTTCACCTCCTTGCCGACACTTGGATGAGACATTTGCTACTCTCTTGTGTTTATTATACACTAGATTTGAGGCTACAGCCAGCAGCTTAACGCGTATCCTTGGTCGCCTCACTGTGACAACCAGGCTCCAGGAAGTTACTACGCCTGCCCAAGAAATAGTCCCGCACAGAACCCCCAAAGCACTCGACTTGTTGGGTTTACCAGATATTAATTAGTGATATTTAGAGGTGCTGGTAGGCAGGCTGTGTTAGCATTGGACTGTTTCCCCCTTGTTATGCTAAGCTAAGCTTTTATTTTCTCTGTCACTCGCTGCTGCAGGAACACTCTTTTAAGCATTTGTATCATCCGGGCTTGTCTACTTTTTTCAACAGAACACATGACTGATGATAACGACATTTCCAGGCAATGTCGTATGATGTATGCACAAGCACACAGTCTCTCACGCAAGTTTGTTGTGTGTACAGATGGAGTGAAGATGTCTCTGTTCAGAGCATATTGTACTCTACTCTACACTGCACACTTGTGGTCAAACTACAGAAAAAACAGCTTACAGAGACTTCAAGTAGCTTACAATGACGCCATGAGAATACTTTTAAAGAGACAAAGATGGAGTAGTGCTAGTGAAATGTTTGTGGCTGCACGAGTCAACACTTTCCAAACAGTTTTAAGAAATCTCATGTACAAATTCATCTGTAGACTGAACGACTCTGTAAATGGGAACATACTTGTTTTAACCAACATAAGGTTTAGCACCACACGCTACCAGTCCCAGCTGTGGCGACATTGGTACAGCTGTCTCTTTGTAAGGCATTGCTAGGCCGATGTACTTTTATTGTTTGCGTCTGTCTTTTTATGTATCTGTCTGTATGGACCCCGAGTCTGAAATAAAGTCTATCCATCTTTCTCTCGCTCTCTCGCTCTCGCTCGCTCTCTCTCTCTCTCTCTCTCGCAACAGTTTCTCCTGGGAAAAACTCAACAAACTTTACTACATACAGAACTCTGTCACTTGCCTCACTAGTTATACTTTTATTTTCTCCCTGTGTGACAGGTGTGCGTTTAATATTTATTTTATCCTACAGTATCTAAAGCATCTTTGAGAACTAAAAAGTATTACGTAAATCTGATGTATTATTATTTTTATTGTTATTAAAAACTTCTGTTGCCACTGCTTGGATCACTTCCTGTACAGTAACTGATTTAGCATGTTCCAACATTGCAAGATTTTTGCTCATCATCATAGTCCATTGTCTCGCAGCCGCTCACCTGTGATAACACAAGGCTCAGGCTTTGCGATTGAGCTGTTCTGTAATTTGTCCCCAGAACCAACAGAACTCTTGGTTGTTGTTCTTTCTCCTTATGTAGGCTACTTCGTCATCATCCGCCGAGCAAGGCCAAATCCATCCCAGTTGACACAGCTTCAGCACACGGCTGCAGAGCTGCTCGGGGCGACGTGTGCTGAGGTCTGAGTCCCGTCAAAGCCGAACTTGCTCGTGAGCGTCTGTGTTTTCAGCTGCTTACTGCTGGGTACTGCAGGTACAGTAGGGGTAGGACAGCATCCAAAGGGAGCAAAAACGGCAGCATGAATTCACACGAGAGGAATCGTGTGAGCTGCGTGGAAAACGTTCAGTGATTATGGCAATTAATCTCCACCATTACCTCATAAATGAGCATTTCAACAATTGTTTTCATTAGGACTGTGTCTCACATTGAATATACAAAGAAATGAGGAAGTGTGCTAATCAGGAGGGTAGAAAAGTACTACTACTGCCAATATTACTTTTTTGAGGTGAATATACATGAAGCAGTGTCGTCATATTTTCTTTCGAAATACTACACTGTGATGCATTTTCCACCCAGAGCCAAAAGTCTACCACCTCAGCTGTCACCAACATGCAAACTGAACACCAAAGCATCGATCACAGAGCCTGACAAACGTTTGCACTTTTCATTAAACAGCCGTAAAGATGCAACGGCGTGAACCGTTAAACAGACATTTCATCCCCATCTGTTTGTGCTGTACTATCCACCGCCTTATTATAATCCAGGCCGGAGCAAACGGAGAGATTACATTCTCGGGATATTGAGCATTTTACACTCATCATTGTTCCTTTTCGTGCCCTTTTTAATACACAAAAACAAAGTGTCATGTTGGTTTCCCCATGAGCTCTCATTCTGATTTGTACACTACCCCCTGCATGCTCGGAAACCCGTCTCTGAGACAGGATTTTATGATTCACAGTGATGTGATATACTGCAGACAAATCACGGGATACTGATTATTTGGAGAAGTTTGACAGTTCCAGGAAATTTGTTTGTTTGTATGATTCACATGTATTTCACGTTTATTCAGCATAGCGAGCCTGCAGCAAAGAGACAACTAATATTTTCCAAAAGAGAAACGGTTCTCAAACTGAAAGTCAGATGTTGAACAGCAGTTGGAAGAACAAAACCGTTCAAAAACAATTTTCCATTGGCTGCTCTACATCTCTCAAGCTTTTCATAAGCAGGGAAGAACTCTAGTTTTTCCAGTTTGAATTTCATGAAACAATAAAAGGTTATGCCGCTGTGTTTTTAAGTTCATACCAGCTCCCTGTGGAGCAAAGGCCCCAGGTCCATGTTAGTGTGAGAATTGTGAGTCTGTACTACATGACACCTTGACCTCAACTCCTGCCGAAATGTAACGATGAGATGAAGGCATGTAAAAGTAGCAGTCTGTTGGTTGTTAAAGAACGGGCTCTGCTAAATCCATGGCTGTCTGTTGTAATATAAAACACCAAATTGTCAGAAATTATGACTGAAAGACCCACACACAAAAAAAGCAAGCCAAGCACTTGTCCAAAGGTCAGCCAAATGTCAATTTATTAACTTTCGTCTCTGCGAAACACAAACCAACACCAATTCATTTGAGTTGTGAAATGTGCAAAGTTGTATTCCAAAAGAGGTTTTCCCTCCACGTGATCAGTGGGTGATCAGCAAGGGAGAGTTTGATATCGTTGCCAACAGTATGAAGAGAGACTGGGAAATGTTACTTTGTCCAATGTGCATATAGTGATGGACTGCCGGACAAAAAGCATTGTGAGGAAATAGAATGAGTCACAGTGATTTTCTATTTGTCTTTTTCTTGGTGCGTAAGATCACAAATATGTCTTTGATGTGCAGGTGTTTCGCTGGACTAAATATCAATAAATGCCAAAAATTTGGAAAGTGCGTGCAGTATTTTATCTCCTAACATTGTGCAATGTCTGCAGTGTAGAAGACTGTTTGTTACTTTGTGAAACGGGACAACGGTTCTTAAAATGACTGACAGCGCACAACTGAAAGGATGTTGGTTTGAGAGCGTTTGAGAGTCTATTCAAAAGGTAAAAACAAAGAATTTAACCATACCGATTTCAAAAAAGGAGAAAGACTCAATACTTCAAGCTTATCAAAGTCAAAGGTTGAAGACTGCAGTGTGTTACAAGGGACTGCTGGACATGCTGGTGGGGGGAATGCTTGCTGAGTTTCATACGAGTGAAGGCAATGCAGGGGGAGAGATGGATTCATCCCGTCCTCGAGCTGAGCGATTGCAGCTTCGTTCCCGTTGGGGCAGCGCCTTGTTTGATGATCTCAACTTGCACCAAAACCAGCGTGAGGTCATCTGCAGGCATACTTGTCTGTACTTTTAACTGATAACCGAGCTTTGATGCCTCCCCACCATGCGTCTTGTTTCCAATAAGAAAGAGTGGAGCCTCTCCACCCAGATACAACAACAACATGTTGGACATGCAAAGCATTTGTAACTCCGATACCTCCTGCCATCCAGGCTCGTACCATTTCACAAGTCCAGATAATGAACTTCCACCTGCACGGACCTGTCTGAAGGAAGAGACTCAAGAGATAAGATCTTCTAGAGAGGCGAATGTCTTCCACTTTCTCAACACAGATAGTATCATCAAGGCCTGCGCTCCCGGAGCTAATCTAGGGCAAGAAATAAGCATGGAGACAACACTCATCCTTGAAGTACTCCTGATGTCATTTGGTGTGTTGTTGCTAAAAACTCCTGCACTGAAGGTACTGGAAAGTCTGAGATTATATAGCACAAAAAAATGCTCTTTCAAATGCCCGGCATGCTATAACCGAGTCAGTTATGGTCTGTTGGTAGACAAGTTGGAGTTCCACAACTAAAAATATGTGATCAAATATGTGACAAATTGGGATACGGCCTTCACGTGCAGCTGCCACATTACAGGTTTTCCTTATCATTAGAAGTTTGTCTTCCAATGGTGAAGAATGGTGAATTGCGCAACATCACCTTCATTCTTGCTCGTTGCTGTGAGTGTGTCAACGCTTGTGAGCTAGTGAGTAGCTTGCTCCTTAGCAAACATCATGTAAAAAGGCAACCAGGACTTTCACCAACAATTTGTGTGACTTAGTGCCAAACAGCACTTTGTTTTTGTTCGTTTCTGCAATTGCAGGCCAGGGAAATTGTGGCAAACCGGGGGAAAGGCCAACCAGATCCAGCACAGGGGGTGGATCACCAAGCTCGGGTTGGGGGAGGTGATAAAGGGAGTCTTCTATCCAGTTCAAGCGCTGCAGCCACGAGGCTCGTGGCATTGGTCACACTTGGAGCCCATCAAGTAATTAGAGCAGGCATATGTTCAACGAGCTTCGAAGCAGCAGCGGCAGACAGGCTGGGGAGAAGACCAGGAGGACCTCCTGAACCACTGGAGACGAGCCGAAATGAACAGGAGGCAATTAAGAAGACTCATCGCTCTCTCTCTCTGCTCTACCCACACAAGACAGAGGAACTGCCTTCCCTTGGGAGTAGGCTGAAGGCCAAAGACCCCGAACGGGAGGAATCTTTAGTTTAGTTTGAATCAACCTCTTTATTAAAGGACACTTTTTGTTTCGTGCCAACTGCCTCTGAGTCTCATGTTTTATTCCGAATCTCTCCTTCACGTCCCCTGGGTTGCCACTACATGCCAAAGAGGGATTGCGGAAACTACAGTGATGATGTTGAGGAGTCAGGCAAGTTGTCTTTTTTTTACATCCTGTGTCACCTGCAATCCAACACACATGAAAGAATTACAGTATTGGCCTTCTGGCAACAGGCCCAGGGGCCCAAAGAATCAGAGGGCCCCTGGTCTTCACCTGTTTAAAAAAAAAGAAAAAAAAAAGAATTATAATAATCAAAGAGACCGACCTTGAACAGCTTCAAAATGACCACAAAGAGAAACAAAAAGATGCATATTGACGAAAAGACGCTATCTTATCTCGTGTGTGGCTTGCTACAGGTGGTGCGGCCTTTTGCATGTCTGTGACTAGGAGCCCATTGACTCGTACTCCACCTATGCCAGTACAATACATTGCAAAGCCATTCACTTGTCTCATAGGAAATGAATAGGGCGAAGGCAGCATTCAGTGGGTCTTCACTGTGAGAAAGACTGTGTAAAGAAAGCTCACATTTAGCAGAAAGGTGCAAAAATGGCTTGATTTCAACGGTCACATTCTTGTTAAACTCACAATCATAATGAATTTCCTTGTCTCAGTCTTTTTTATTTTTATTGTAAAGCAGGTGTAAGTGCATGTATGTAAGTATACAAACACTCGATCCATGGAGAAATCCACACATCCTGAATTCACAAACTGGGCCTTTAAAACGAGCCGTCAGGATAACAACTTTACAACATATAGACCATTTGCAGTTTTAAACATTCTAAATGTGTCCCAGTTTATTTCCAGTAGTAGTTACATTAGCTAATTAGTAGTAATTAGCTGATATGTATGTATACATGTGTGTATGTTTCAGGCTATACTAAGTGGTAAATGCACTGCAGTATATTTTCAGTGGTTAAAGGTGATGAGCAGCAAAGCGGTGCCCATTTAATGCCACAAGTTTGAAATCCCCTCTCCATTGGGAAGTCAAGGATAACTATCTCGGCTTTTACGTCTTCCACAATTCGCAGTTTTATCCATGAATGACGTGAAGTTGGTTGCGATGCAGAATGTGGCCCCAGCGTTAAATGAAAAACACATTTCTTCGAGCCTGCTCATAAGCAGAGGTAGACAAACACCAAATAAAAACCACAACCAAAGTAAACCAAGACAGGAGACTCTCCTTCGTGGGAACAAGAGAAGCCCGTGGCCTGTGTGGTCGTAATAATGAAGCAGAAACTGCCATATCAACAGCTGCCTTTTGCTGCGGTTCTTTTATGTTGCTTTATATGTTTTATGAATTCATTTGATTCTGGAGGGAATGGAGCCAAAGCACTGTGCAGTTTAATTTGATGCGCTTAGACCGAGTTACCATGTGCATGCATGTACAGTGTGTGTGTGTGTGTGTGAGTGCGTGTGTATTTCTAACATGATTCGTTTGTGGTGAATAAAACCATCTGTTTCTATTGAACGGTGGCCAAGAACCCCATGCACCGGGGGGGAATAGACGGCGAGTACAGAGTTACCTAACATCGCCTGACCATCCGCTGTGCTTTCCAACTGAGGTGACTATTGGTCAGATCTGATCTCACAACACCAGAAGAGACATTTATTTCTTCTGAGGAATCATCAGAAAATCAAGTCATGCAACCAAGTCCCCCTGAAACAAATATCATATTCAGGGACAACCAAGTGTTTTCATTCAGGGATTTATGTTGTGTATGATACTATGTCCTACTTTATGCCATACAAAAACTCATGATTAACACAATTAATACATTGCTGACGACACTTACAGCTCTGTAGGAATGTATGTAATATGTCCCTGACGTTTTGTTTTCTTTAAAAGTGTAGGCAAAAGGTTGACTGTCCAATTTGGCTCTGATTTCATTCAATCACTCATGCTCTAATTTGTATGAATGTTATTTTGTGTTGACCACATGTCAAGCCGAGGAATAAAGACACAGCACCTTAACTGGCAAGTACAGACCATTTCAGTCCACAGTCATTTGAAAGACCTGTGAAAGAAATGACGAATGTTCTTTTCAGCGCAAATAAAAATAATCTAACACTCAACAGGACTCGCATGAGTTCATTAATGTCCTTAACGGCAGGATGTTAATGTGCATAGTTCCATTCATCATAATAATGTGAAAATACACATTCTGTACATAGTGTGCTGAGTTAATCACAGCACGTAGAGCTCAAGTAATTAGGCTGTGATTGCAAGTGTGATTTAAAAAAAACACAACTAATGACGGATAATTATTATGCCTCTACATGGAGGTTTTAAATCACTTTGCTTCTTCTATTTTTGAGTCCTCCTCCCTTCCCCTTTTGCCTATTTTCCAAACCGTACTTAAAAGATAAGTGTGTTAGCAGAAGGTTTATCTTGTTTCTTTCGAAACTGGCAGTTTTGAAAGTCTTTGCATGATGAAACAAAACAGAAAATGCAATCTCACTGAACACACTGATCAGCAGTAAATCCAATAAGAAGTGCAGTCCAGTCACAGAGACTGTCTAATTATTTGTATAAAAGTGTCATTTTTTTTCAATCTAAAGTGCACGAAACAAAGCAGATCATCAGCAACACACAGCAAATCATCAACTTGATTGGCTGTGAATTTGAAAACGCATGCACAGAGCACTGGGTGCTCCTGCATGATCACATCTTTCAGTTCTTCCTGACGCTGTCCTGGATCTTGTGGTTCCAAAAGCATTTTGCAAGTTGACCCTACTCCAAGTTTTGCATCATTTCACATCACGTATTTGTTATTGCTGTGACAACAGCCCATTGTTTTCTCATTTTTTGCAAAGATCTTGTCCCAAAATATGGGATGCGGTTGAGACTTAAGGAATAAATTGCACTGTGGGTCTGTGGCTGCTTGGAACGAGTCATTTTCATATCATCATTTTGCCGATGACACTCACATTTACATATCTGCATCATAAAATGAGCATTGCCTCATAGATGGCCTCATTAAATGCACTGACCAAGTCAACAGTGTGGGGAGCAGGGCCTACAATAAACATGGATAAAAGAAATTCTGGCGCCGAAGAGGAACGAAAGTTGCTGCTCCTCCTGACTCTCCGACAGGCTGACCGACAGGAGTTCTAATAAAGACCACATCCCACCTATTGTCAAATATCTGCATTGAATTACAGAACTAATGACAGATTACTGTTCCTTTTTAAAACACTTAGTGGTTTGGGATCAAATTACATCTTGGATCATCTTCTGCGGCATCGACAGAGGCTGGCACTGGTCTGGTTGTTCCCAAAAATGAAATCCAAACATGGTGAAACTGCTTTAAGCTGCTCTGAGGCACATACTTGGAACTTCGGGAGGTTTTTGACTCGTCTTCGACCGTTATCATTATTAAAATCAAAGGGGAGAATGCACCTGTTTTCTAATCAATTCTGGGACAATTCTATCTATGCTCCTATTTCATTCTTGTATTTTCTTGATGTTTTCTTTGTTTATCATTTCGTTTGCAATTTAATTCTCTTCTGTCATTTAGTCTTTGTTTTGGTGTCAGTGTAATACTTTACAGTGTAAAGCCTTTTGTATTAGATGTGGTGTGTGCTTTGATTTTGAGCTAAAATTGTATTGTTGTCTTTATGACATACTATTCATTTATTTTTATTCAATAGACATATTATTCTCATTCACCTAATTTGCTCCCTATAACGTTGTGAAACTCAATTATGAAACGTGTTTCTTTTGTACGTCCAAATATGGTCACTTTTGTAAATTTGTACTTTGAAAATGTCAGCAGTATATATTTGGAGGTAATTCTGTGATGTGGGGGCTTCAACTGATTTCAACATTATTATTAATATTGTCAATATTGTTGTTATAATCATTATTATTATGCTATACGTCATCACCACCAATGGGCAGTGCGGGTGTGTACTCAGCCTCTTCTTTTAAGGCAGGAATGTAAATCCAGAGGGATTAGTGTGAACACACTGGGCTGTAAAGCCTTCATTTGCTCTCCAAGGGGTCTCTGCCTCAGTGCGTAAAGTTGGGACGGGGCTCCGGACGCACCGCGCAGCACTTATTATCCCACTGGATCCATGTGCGTCACCTCTGCGGGATACTCGACGAGCATTTCTGATATTTTCTGATATCACCACCCGCGCGCGTCCCTGACAGATGAAAACATTGGGCGTTTTGCTGATGTGAAGGCGCGTTTTCCCTGGAACAGATCATCTGTCCCGGTGCGCAGAGGGGACATGGGTCAACTTTATGGTGCGACTCTTTTACCATTTGGCGCTATCTGTGTTGTTTTCCTGTGGGAATCTGGTGCCAGCACTATCAGGGCGACGCTTGCAGTCGACACCTCGAGGTAAGCCTCATGGACCTGATTAGAGGATCCTAAAAATATCTTGATCTTCTGTAAATGAACGACAGAGTGCTGAAGAATCCTTGTCAACCTCATCCATAAAGTTAATCAGGCGTGTAATGGTTTACAAATGTCGGTTTTCCATCCTGACGCAAAACGCCGACAAACTTTTAAAATATTCATTTGTACGTTTTTTTTTCAACATGAACCACAACTACTGAATAACAGTTTACTGATGTGGTTTTAGAGATTAATGGGAGATTGAAGCTCCATAAACATCCTGGGAAGAACCACATCACTCACTTGTTTGTTTCGACTTTTAATTTAAACTAACCAGTATACAAGTACCTCCCTTGTCAGTTTAGCGCACAGTGCCAAAAGCCATAATAGAGTTTAGTCTGTGTTTTATTGGTTTCTGCTCTTTACGACATACTGTGAGAGCAGGCTGTCAAACAGGAGACCCCTGGATGAACCGCTGCAGCGCGTCTAATCTAATGTGAGTTTCAGGGAAATGCAAGAAAAAAAAGGGCAACGGGAAACTCCAAATGGTTGGAATCGGTCGCGGTGCACGGAGCCAAATGTTACTTGTGCTAAGACAAAACATGACAGATGCTATTAAGGTGCCCGGACACAGTGGGTCGGGGGGTGAGGAGAGGGTGTGAGTGGAACACATGCATGTGTTCACTGTTTAGATGGGATGAGTGATTTATTCATTTGTGCTGCATGAGCATGAACAGATAAACATTCCTGTAAAGTGTTTGATGCTGCAACCTCTTTAGATAGCATTATTTTCCAGTCTGATACTTTCTTCATTTATTTCAGTATTGATTTATTCATGTCTTATCTTCTTTATTTCTGTATTTATTTCAGGATTTATCCATTTTTTTCGAATTTATTTATACATTATTTATTCTGAAATTATTTAACAATGGGTCCATGTTTACGTCCAGCCCTGGAACCACGTAACTCCCTCTGTTTCATGAGTATAACCGCTGGACAACCATGTAAAAAGTGCCAGTGGATCACGTTCGTTTCCAATGTGCCTTTCTTTTCTCAGAACGGCGTGTCCAGATGATAAGATCGTGACCGTGAAGTATCCTTGCGTCAGAGCTGGGGGGAAGAACAGCACTTGTTTCAGGTAAGACTGCAGCTGATGTTTCCACTGGTTCTAATAATCCTGAGCCACTGAGCGAAACAGCAGGGAGTTACTACATTTAAATATCCGCCTTTCCCAGAACTGGGATTTTTACTCAAGGACACTTTGAGTGTTTGATCAGTGGCTGCTGATGCCTGTCGAGAACAGTAACTTTTTTGGGGGCTGTAGAACGATTTCTGTAACCACTAAACCACCCGCTGTGTCATTTCCCGAACTCCACACAGTATATCCCTCTTTTGGAAACTCATTTGGGAGAGAGAAAAAAAATGATTTCCTGAAGATCATCACTCAGAGACTGAATGATGATCTGAATTTGTCAACCAACCGCAGCGATCCTTTTTAAGAAGTCAAGATGGGGTTTTTTATTTGGTTTTGGTTTGTTAGAGTGCTACATTTTTGGGGAAAATAGAAGTGAATCATGTCATTTGAGAACATTTGTTACTTTTACTTTATGTACTGCATTTTCCCCCTGCTCTCCACTGACGTCCACCAGCCTGGCTCTGTGACAGTTAAGCAGAATCTGAACTTGAACTTCCTCATCTTGGGTCCAGAGCTAAAACATTTAGGGAAGCTCCCGTCAGGGAGTTGGGCCTGCTGTATAACCTAAAAAGTACAAGTAGTTCAATTGCACTGTATCCATATAGAGGAAGACAGGCACTACAGACGCATTGTAGTGATTACCAAACACCTCATTTGGTTTCGCAATTGAATCTTCTGTGTTTTTGTAATTTAAAGGAGGGCAAAAACAACAACCATATAGAGGGAAATACGGGTCAGTTTTTGAAAGGTATGAATTATTTGTTGAAGGAATTGGTTCTCTCTGTCTTCTTTCTTTTTAAGAGGCTCCAGGGTTCCAATTTATGAAAATATCCTTTGATATCATATCGTATGAGCGTCTTAAAGCATAGGTCGAAGGACATAAATCAATTCAATGCAGGCGCTGAGGCAGGTTGTGAGACTTTTAGCTCATGATACATCACACACAACCAGGAGAAAGTCAAGGTAAATCGCTCATTTTGACGTGTAGATAACTTTCCCCTGAAGCCAAACTTTGGCTTGGATTTGGTTGTTGCCGTAAGAAGATCCTTTAATAAATTAAGCACCGGGCCTGATATGAGGCCAGACCATCTGATCTGTTTACTGTCAAGGTTAGACTGCGACAGGCTCTGTGCCTTGTTTTATTTCTGGCTCTAAGAGATGCGTGTTGCTGGAGGAGGCGGATTAGATGAGGTTGTGTTTTCCTTTCCATGTTTCTCGAGGCGGTTCAGCACAGACCTGGACCGAAATGATTTTGCAAATAACTTCGAGGGTCACCAGATTGATCCATGGTGTCTGTACACGAATATCACTTTCAATTTAATAACAACAAGAGTAGTATGTTGTCCAGACAGGGCAGCTGAAGCAGCCACTGCTTATTTCCATCTTTTTAGACAGACGGAGAGTTTAAGTTGTAGTTTGGATGGATGGATGTTGTACTGTGAGTCTGAAATGCCCTTATACTACTGCAGCATGTTTCACCCGGAAAGCTGTTTTAGATCACAGAAAGTGTATTCAATCAAACAATCTTTTTTGTGGGGGGTATGACGGGTTGTATTATTGTTTCATATTTCATAGTCATTTGACGGATTATTCAGTACTTTAACACATCTGGATGTTTGCCATGTCAGAGTTTTTCAGTATTTCAGCAAGTTGGGTTTAACTGTCAGGAGTTGTGCGGTCACACTGCATTTATTAAACCATGTGACAGATTTAACCAACAGAATAGGCCTTGAGAAGTGTGGGCGCAGTGTCTGTTTTATCTGCACTGGTCCCATGAGGACGATGAGTGACGGATGCAGTGTTAATGAATGAGTGAATGAAGGTTCTCACTTGATTTATTACCTCAGTAAACATTGTAAACATGAGTTTTTGGTCCTAATCTCTTGTCTCAAGTCTTCTTCAATACAGCATGATGTTCATTGAGTAAATTATTATCCCATTGAGAGTAAATTTGACGACATAGCAGGGTATGCTTTAGGGCGTGGCTACCTTGAGGCGTAGCAATGCGTATCCCTCCCCAGCCCCACCCACTCATCCAAATATGGTCACTTCTGGCTCAAAAAAGCCAAGATGGCGACGGCAAACTCAAGGCTTCAAAATGGTAGTCGACGAACCAATAGGAGACGTCGCAGTGGCTCTGTCCACTTTTTATATACATGGAGGATATGCTATGCTATGCTATGCTAAGATAAACACACCGTTTAATCAATTTCTTAAACTTCTCCTCTCATGTTTTTGGTTTTGGAGAGGCGATAAAACCGCCCGTCCCACGAACTCTGCAACACATGTTAAGAAATCCTAAACTTGACAGGCCTGCCGTGCCTCGTTATGGTTGCTATGCTCTGAATGAATAATTGAGGTTTTTAAACTGTATGTGACCCAGACCTGGTCAGGCTATAATCTCTTCCCACAGCTCTGCCGTGTTCAGACAGGCTGGACACTTTCCAATCATTTCTGGTTTGCTTCTCTTATTTCTTCACCTGGCACCACTCTCTCATATTCAAATAATCTGGGAAAGGGAGTTATTCCTACACTTTTAAATTGAAGATGGCATGTTAACCATTTGGAAAAAGTCACACCTACCCGAAGAAAGCGGGCTGAGTTGCTATCAAAACAGTGAAGCAAATTATGGTACTTAGTGGTACTTCAATTATGGTACCACTCAACATGAGGCAACACGATTGAACAGAAAGTCTAACAGTGATATTTCAGAAACATTATAAACAATTTCTGATGATGATTTATTTTTTCCAACCTGTGTCAGTGTGATTTTCTACTTTTCTGATCTTCCCGGTCTCAACATCGTCGTCTTCTTTGGATAGTAAGACTGTTTTGACATGCCCAAACTATCAATGTAATGTCTCTGCCTCAGAGGGTTTTGCGGTGTTGTGCAGAAGTAAATCCTCAATGCTCTCACCCTCTAAACAAAGTCCCCGCCGGCCGCAGGTCTCTTTCTCCTCCGCTGTGGCTTTTGTTTTTTACAGCAAAACCAGCTTAGTTTCTACATTTCTATTGTTCTGGCCTCTTTGTGTTCTTATGCTGTCTTCCCCGGAGGTCGGATTTCAGCCGTGCCAATCCAAATATGCACGGTTCGTACCCAGATCCTGAGTGATGCGAACGTGTGTGAACTCGCATGTTTGGGAGTCCGCGTGAATTGCATCTGTATTGTCTGTGCTGGCAGTTACAGCCGGGTTATGATGATGAGAGTTGATTTGCCGCTGCTTGAGCCCTCTCTCTCTAAACACTCTCAGCTGTGGAGTGCAATCTGACAGGACCGAAGGGCTCCACTAAACTGTAAACCGTTTTTTCAGTTGATTGGCATGTTGTTCTGGTTTACATACCCTGCATGGCTCAGCAGATAACACCCATGCTATCACTGTACTTGCTCAGATTAAGAAAGGGATGATGAAAAAAGTCGTGGTGACATGATTGATTTTTATTGCTTCCATACTTTAAGCTTCTTTTGTAGTTACAATGATCCATCTCTCCCACTGGGATCATTATGTGTTGCACAGTACACTATAAGTTCATAAGCACTGATCATCTTCTGTTTCAGCAGCAGCATCTCAATAACGTATTCATGTATTTTGAGGAGCGTAACATTTTACTGATTAGATTTCACCAGAATTGAGTGTTTTTATAAGTAGGAAAAATGGCTGGAGCTAAAAAGTATTATATACATCAGAACAAACGTGTTGGCTTCCAGCACCTGAACAAATCCCCGAACAGCATGGAAGTTGTAAGTGAAAGTTGTATGGTGAAAAATTCCTCCAAATGTACATGTTTCACCTGTAATAGTCCTGTAACTGAAAGTTGAGAAGATTTTCTGCTTTTATTTGTCTTTGATGATAGTAAACTGAACATCTTGGGGTTTTAGGCTGATGGTAAGACAAAACAATTCATTTGAAATCCACACAAACTTCAGAATATTTTGTCAGGCTCTCTTCACTAATCTTATCGACCAGAGATTAATCGATCAAGCTAATAAATTCAAAACAAATTAATCAAGGATGAAAAAAACCACAAGTTGCATCCCTAAAATGATTCACAGGTGTGATGACGCTGTCTGTTTGGGCTCTACAGGATATGATCTGAGCAAACGTAAAAAGAAAAAGTTGCCGATCCAGAAGCTTAGTTTGGATGATGCTTGAGAGTGGTGGTCTCCGAACACGTATAGTAACACTGTATCTGTTTCCTCGATTCCTCGATTCCTCTTTCCTCGCATTTCTCAAGTGCATCTCCTCTTTCTCGCACCTTTAAGTGAGGCAAGCAAGTGAAGACAGTTACTGAATTAGCATCGCATGACCACATTCTTCCCACTTCTCCCATTTTACTTTCTTCCACAAACGCACACCTACAGTACAGTTCAGAGCGTGTGGTCGAATGAAAACAACGCGACTGTATTTAAGAGAGGGAAAGAGAAAGAAAGAGGAATGATTACAATCAGTGTTTCTTGACTTTGCTTCCAGAAATATCTCAAGGCTGAGTCACATGGGCTTTGGTCATTTTGGCAGAATTTTCGCCTCTGAAGCTTCTCTGTGGGGGTCTCTGATATCATTATACTGTTGGCCCCTTACACACATTTTTGCTTTCAAATTCACCATTCATCTGTTGTAAATGAAACCACAATTCAACCAGAATAAGCTAAATCCAAAATTTCTATGCAACTAAAGTGGTCTTCTCAGCGCAACCTCCAGATCGTGTTTCACCTCCAACAACCTCCACTCAGCAAAAGTTGCTTTGGTGTCAGTATTGCAAATTTCAAGTTGCAGACGGCAACCTCTGGTTCTGAAAAGTGAAGCCAATGTGGAAGTGCCTTAAACTTGCATTCCTTCGAATGACCAGCAGGGGGCGACTTCTCTGGTTGCAAAAATGTGTTTGATTTGATAGAAGTCTACGAGAAAATTACCCTACTTTTTGAGTTTATCATCTCAATCGCTAGTTTCAAGACTTCTTCAATACATGATGATGTTTGTTTAGTAATCTTCTGATTGACAGGTCGCTCAGTGTGTTTAGTTCATGAAAGTTAATTTTAACATGTTGGTCACCTAAAAATGTTCAGCATTCGGTTGTACTTAGCTCCAACCACTCGTGTAACCTCTGGTTGCAAAAAACAAGATGGCGACGACCAAACTCGAGTCTTCAAAAGGCAGTCCACAGACCAATGGGTGACGTTATGTTGCCTACGTCCACTTATACGGTCTATGATTTATTGAGAAACAATTGCGGTAAAAAGTAAATGCTGCAATTTGTATCTTTATTTTAACCAACCTATTGTTTCCTTCATGCATCCCCTGACTTTTCCTGTTGCGCCACCATGAGGTTGACACTTTTGTGGTTTTGAGTGAAATATCTCCACAACTATTGGACAACTAATGACTGATGTTTCCATCAGTCTCAGCCGTATTTTGTGTTTATTGCTAAAAGTAAATGTTAACATGCTAACTCGCTAACCTGAGAGATACATTGTACATGTTACTTTGTTGCTTTGCCTCACAGAACAGCTTGCATTGTCCTAAACTTTTAGCCTCTGTGACACCTGTAATTCACAGTTATATGATTTTTGTTTTATGATGCCTAATTAACATTCTGATCACCCACCTAGGAGACAATATCAACATCTGAAGCTTGTAAAGTCTGACCAATGCAAACCCAGAAATATGATGCCATTATTTCGTAAAGACCACATAAGCTTCAAGCTTGCACTTAGTTGCTTTTAGTCAGTGAACATTGTTGTCTGCGTGACTCAGTGAGTTCAGATCTTTGCTGGTGTTAGTTGTTGAACTGCGTGGTTGGGGTTTGCTTGTTTCGTTAAGTGAACTTCACTGTTTGTCTTTGTTGGGTTGAGTTAGTGAGCCGCAGCTTTAGACTTTGCTTTGCGTTTAATGCAATCCGTATTACTTCCTAAAAGGTTACCGTAGTTATTTTTGCTGATCTCTACACATCAGTAGTTCCCTCTCTTTACTTCAGAGCTAAATGTCTTTGCTCATTATACAGGCCATGCCAGCTCTTAGTAATTGTATTCGGTTTCGGACATAAAGGCCTCTCACGAGATGCCTGGAGAGTGGATACCAGTGGTTTTGAAGGCCATGCCACAGTCTATGTTTGTAGCATAATTTGAACATCCTGCCAAACAAATGTTCAGCATGTTTCTGTTGTTGCCTTTGTTCTTTTGTTCAGAAAGGACATGGCGGAAATTTTAAAGACCTTGTTAACATGTTTCAAAACTCTGAAAGTGGTCTTCAAGAAGAGAAGTACATTCCCGACCGAAGACCAAGCGCAAGCACCCCCGCCCACAGTTGCCCTGCGTGTCACACCAGAAACGTTAAAGGTGTCCATTAATGAGACCCGACTGAGACCGACTCAGGTCCAGGCCTGGACTCTATCTCCACTCTACAGTTTCTCTCTTTCTCGTTGGGACTCAAATTCTCTGTTTTGCGCCGGAGAGACAGAAGCCAGGCCTCCGTCTAGTAGCCTGAGTATTAACACTGGGGTTGAGGTCAGGTCAGATGAAATAAACAACAAGTTGCGTACATGCTAAGTGTTATTGGAGAGTGCGCGTAATCACAGTGCTTTGATGGTTGTTCGAGCTTCATTCTAACCAGAGAAGGTCAGCAGGGTTAGCGTTGCGAAATCGACCCTGGCCTTGTCCTTGTCAAAAATGATCACGTCTGGTACTTTTAGGGCGAAAGAAAATATGATGGGAAACACTTATTTCTGTCTTGAGTTGCTCTTAGCACCAACATCCTCTACTTGTGTCCTGCGAACTCTGTTCCTCCTCTTCGGACAGTGGTGTCTGCTTTGGGGGGGGGGGGGGGGGGGGTAGTATGAGGCTATAGGTGTCATGGTCCCTCTGAGAGTTTCGGCAGTTGAAATAACACAGAGACGGGAGACACACAGAGTCTGCTTGATATCCTGACTTGATCCCGATTGAACGTTCAACTGGCCAATTTGCTGACTGACTGATTGACTCTCTGGGATGATTGATTAACATATTGACAGCTGTTGCCTTGGATATCCGCTTGCATAGTGTATTTAGTATGTGATGCATGTATAAGAGTGTGTTTGTGTGAACTTTGCTCCTTGACACCTTCAATAGAGGACTTAAGATAAAGTAGCGTTATCTCATGAGTCTTAAGCTCCCTCTCATCTCCTTTGTTTCCCCTCTGGATTTACGGCAGTAAAATTGTCTCTCACCTCAACTCTGGATCCTACATGGTCTCTGCACATACTTGCAAAGCTATACTAAACTATACCCACACAAGTAGACGTGCTTGTGACCCCCTAGTGTTAGCAGTAGTGATGCCTTGCTAAGTTGTAAAAAAAGGACAACTGAAAGCAGGACTCGTTCAGAATAAAGTGCACAAACAAAAGAGCCATCAGCAGTTCAGAAAAAGAGCAACAGCACAGAAGATTAGATATAAAATAAAAGGAGCTATCCAGCTAACCAGACACTAACATGACAGTCATTGAGACTGACAAGACACACACAGAGTAAACTGGGTTGATAAAGACATGGAAGACCCCGTTAATGAGGGAGAACATAATGAAGTATGCTGCTGTAACGGCTTTTCTTAGCTTCCTAACATCATGGAGACTTTCATGCAGTCATCAGCTTGCTAGATAACTCGCCATGATCGGCAATAAACATTTATTTAAGCTATCAACGACTATGATACGATGCCTGTCTGTCACATGTCAATGAAAATGCTGATGCATGTTTCTTTGGCAGTAATCCGAAACACAGAAAACTGTTGGAACAGGAGGAGGGATGGATGAAAGAAGAACTCTCTTAACACAGTCCAGATCCCCAGAACCGGTTTTACTGCCCAGTTTTTGCCAAACCAAATCCATCTCCTCTAGTTACTCAACCTCAGCATTTTGACTTTGTTCCACTTTTGAACAATATATATGATATGTGATATATATAAAGATGGTTATCATTATTACAGTTACATGACAACTCTCTTTAAACAATAAATCTCTTTATTGGATGAGAATTTTGGGACCTATAAGAAACGTTTGAGCGGCCTCGTATTATACAATTGTCCCACAGCAGGCATTATTCTTGCCTTTTGCTCTTCTATTTGATTTTATCAGCGTAAAAGCACAAAAAGGAAATGCAGAATTTGGGAGACTATAGTTTCTTTAAAGTGTGTTGCTGTGGAGAATCACTCCATCTGATGTACTTTTCTTCGTAATGATAATTGTTTTCCCCCAATTGGGCTGATCAATGCTAACAAGGATCATTGAGCATAATATCAAATTATAACTTAAAGGTTTGTTGCGGGCTCCTGGGCCATTCACAAACAGCGTAGTGAGGATAGTCGGTTAATACAAAAAACAAATCTGCAAAAATAAGCAGGGAAAACTACAGGAAGGTGTCAGATGTAGAAAAGGGAAAGTAAAGGGGGGTTGGTGCTTTGGAAGCGGAGGTATTTGTTTGATCCAAACGAAATAAAGTTGCACCCTGGCAGGCCGAGCACACTGCTCAGTGGGGGATGTGCCTGGAAAACCACGTAAAAGTCTTTATAAAAAGAGCAAGATGGGGAAATCAGAGCAGGGATTGTTTTTCTCTCTCTTCTGTAAGTGGCTTCCCACTGAGATGTGACATGTGGTGGGATGCTGACTGAGGCTTCTCCTGCCGAATGTCAACTGCATAGTACACAGACAATATTAAATGTACACCCCCTCTTGGATTCCTTCACAAATTCTTTCTTTCGTTCATTCTTGTTTTTTTGAGTCACTGTTTTTTTCTCTTCCCCCCCCCCAGACTATCTCGATCCATCCTGCCCATATTCTTCTTTTCTTTTCTTTTATCTCTTCTGTGACTCGCTCTGACTCGCTCTGAGACTCACACTCACAACAGCAGCCGCCGTGGAGCCCACACTGTCACAAACTGCACTCCCTAAATTCATATCTAATTTTTGTAAAAAAAACGAAAAAGCAATTTTAGAGAGAATCTGGCCGAAGCTACTGTAGGTAACATGCAGGGAATCTACGCTTTCAGATGACACACACAGCTAACTCTGTGGAGATAAACAACATGCATAAGAAGATGCACTTCACTCAGGTGCTAGTAAATCACGACACAACAGATCAGTTGAACCTTGCTTGAAAAACCTAAAAACCCCATGTGCTTTGGCTGTTTACAAAAAGGAACAGCAAATGTAGGAAATCTGTTATAAAAACAACATTAAAACCCTAAAACACAGCTGACAACCCATGCTGATGGCCGTGAGCAAAAGGGCTCTGAAATTAGATAAGATTGCAATTTCTCTCCAAAACATTGAAATACTGATCACAAACTTACCAAAATAAGATACAACACTTTACACACACTTTACAATATGCATTATAAAATAGAATACAAAGAGACAAGAGATGAAATGCAAAAGATAAAGTATAGTAACAAAGCGAGGTTACCCCAATTCATTTGTCGCTGGGACCCTTGTCCCGTCGGTGCAGCAGTCTCCCACAGTCTGGACTTTAGTTGAACACAGATTGCTACTTGTTCAAGGAGGACCAATGGCTACAATGGCTAGACTCGTCGATGCAAAGTTGATTATGTGAGCAACATTTAAAGGCTGTAACTACAGTCCAAAAACATGAACTCTGTTTAAAGCCTACTAGTTTGAGTTTTAGCCCAAAGGTAACATACCTGTCACCTGTCTTCCTACCACCATACACCACAAACCAGGAAGTGGTTGGACCCCAGACAACAAGAGCTGGCCATGCCTGTGTTTATCTGTCCTGTTCTGTGGATGGAGAGTTACATCAATCATTGGTTACACCTGCTCACCAGTTCACAGTGGCTACAACGGCTTACTAAGAGAGTTGAGCCATTCGTTACATTATCATTTACACCTGTTTTTTTTTTCTCAACTGTAGGCACGTTCACAGTGCGTTACGTCAGTAACATTACCGTGTTAGCCTGCCTTCACGAACCAATGAGTACTGAATGCAGTCAAAGAGCAGCCTATCCAAGCTAATGTTGGCATGTAACATGAGTCCAGATGAACGCTTCTTGGACTGTCTGGTCAGGTCAAATGAGCACAATGCCGTATTTTTGCTGACAGGACGTCTGGCTCGTTGTCAAAGACGGCATGGGTGTTATTCTTGTTCAGTGATGTGTTTTATCATACCGGTGAGTGTCAATGAAATGGAGCGTAAACTCGTGTTTCTTTTCTCCCACTGTGTCTGAGAGACGGATGCAAAAAGAAATGAAGCAGAATGTATCACATCATTGAAGTGCTATTCATCTTTCATCTGTATCTGGTTGTAGAGAGAGAGGGCTGCTTTCTATAGCAGGTGATGAGAAGCAGACGTGTGTGTGTGTGTGTGTGTCCATATGTTCCCTCCTCTGAGTGCTGCATGTTGCGGTGTGTCTCGCACTGTACATTGCGGGCCTGAATGTTCAGGGCCTGCTGGGATCTGCAGTCAGAGGTCCCTAACTTACAAGCCATAAAACAAGCTGTTACATTGCTGCTGTCGCTGATAAAATAATAAAATAAACATCCTACTGCATGTTCTAGATTTTCTGAAGTAGACAATCTGCATCTCTATCTCCTCATTTTTTTTTGAAAAGACGTGCTGTTTGTACAAGCTATCGTCACTCAATTAAACTTGCATGCTTTTCATTTCAGTGGCTCGTCCTCCGCAGATGGGATCGACTCAAGAAAATGGACAAACATGAAACAGTGAAATTCGTTTAGAAGCCAGTTATGTCAAACAGCAGTAAATGTGTGACTGAAGAATAGAAGGAGGTGATTTGATTTCGGTTTTAAACGAGCAACAAGGACCAGATGCCTGCATCGGTGTGTGTTCCGTGCGTCCATGAGCAGCACGTGAATATGTTTGTGCATGGGCGCGTGTGCGAGGTCGTTTTACTTTGTGGACGTCTGGGTCGAATATCACGACATCGGATACATGTGTTTGTGTTTGTGCCTGTCTGTGTGTGCCTGCACAGGTGCACGTAAATATGAGATCATCCTTTGGGCTTGTAAACGTGCGCAGGAGGGCGGATGCAGTCTGACTTTGTAGATCTCTGGTGGTATTGAGTTGGACGTTTGATAAACTGTAAACATGTGTGCGTGTGTGTGTGTGTGTGTGTGTGTGTGTGTGTGTGTGTGTGTGTGTGTGTGTGGCATGAACATATTGTGTGTTCTGGTGATTAAATTCCCTCTAACAGCAGTCTACTGTTCATCCAGAGGCACCGACAGCTCTGTCTTCAGCTCAGTCCTCATTATTATAACACAAGTATTTTTTTTTGGCCTTCAGCTTAATGTTAAAACACTTGTTGAAACCTCGCTCTCGACATGTGGAAACGAATAGCCGACTCGCACGTGAGGGCAAGACATTCGGACCGAACGCGATCCGCTCGCAGATTGTTTGCACTGCTTCCAGAAGTCCACGGGGGCGCCCTGTTCAAACTATCGCTCTCTTTTCTCCCTTTGGCGTTTTTTTCTCTCTGTGTACCTTGGACGGTGATCCCAAGCTGTGGGAACGACAACCTGTTCATTTTGCTCACACTTTGGAGTTGACGCCAGGTTATTTTCGGCAAAAAGCTGTGCCGCTCTGAGTTTTGCTGTTTCATTACTCTGAGAAGCACTCAAACGGCGTCTTCGTTTTCTCAAAGGATATTTTTTTACAAGGCCTTTGAGTTACGCTTCCTGTGTTTAATGGAGGTGCTGTCTTCATAGGGCTGTGGACCAGAGTCGGACCTCCCAAAAAACTCCAGTCATCGGCCTCCATCTTTTTCAGATTAGTGTGCACCTGAACGGCCCTCTGGACAAGCACAATGGCTGTTTTTCTTTTTCCCCCTCTCTGTTTTTTTTGCATACAATCTGCTGTAGATTCGCTCTTTTCACTCCCTTTATGACTGCGCTGTCACTGTCGATACCTCGACAAAACAAATCACCGGCCAATTGATCACAGACTGGGACGGCATTGTTGATGCAGTATTGTTTGAAGTGGGCAAGCCCAGCGGGGCGCATGTTCCTGGTTGCACGGAGCTTTTGTGTCACGTAACAAAATTGAAAACGGAGAACAGAGGAGGTGCGGAGTGTAACAGCTGGGGAGTTACAAGTGAAAACAGTTACAACACTCAACATCACAGCAATCACAAGGCCATTCAGAAGCCTTAGAGGGCCCTCTTGGTCTTATCAGTCCATTACTTTGAGCCTCGGTTACATTCTCCAGAGGGGATTTTTTTGTCTGGCATGAGAACTCAACCAGACACATCATTATGAGCGATCTGTCGTTAGCGTGACCTCACCGCCTAACTGCCCTCAATTACCCATATCTCGCACTTACCCATCCCACATTGCTCACTGTTACCCTCATTCAGCTCAAATGTGTTTTATTGGTATTTTTCACACACACATAAATAAAACATGATTCAAGTGTCCAATAAAATAAGTGTTACTTTTGACAACCTCTCTCTCTGTCACACACACACACACACACACACACAATCACACATACGCACACGATGACTAGATGGCTGCGGAACAACTGGTGATTGTAGAGATGTCATCCACTTATTCTTATGCTGATATTTTATGCCTAAAATTATACGATGAAAAATGGTGGAAACACATGGAAGGTAAATCGCGATATCGCAATATTTCCTGCGGCTTCCCAGACATTGTCTCAAAGCGGGCAGGAGGCATTAACATCTGGTAACAGTGAGTAAATCAGAGTCTTTTTGGCCTAAAACATTACAGCTGCTACGTGCATTAAAATGCCATCTGTTAAATATTTGTCCATCCGACAGAAAGAATTTTGTTTAGCTGACATATAAACTCAAAACTGATCAATACAAAAAATGTTATTATTCAGGAGGGCCTTGATTCACTTAATTCATGATGGAAACCCACATAATTTACCTTTTATATGTGGCAACATTTTAAACATTTACTCCTATTTGTCTGCTTCGATATACGTACATAGTAGCTCGGAGGGTCAGCGATGCCACATTCCTGCCGCGATACTTAGCTTAGACGAGGTCCCGGAGGCCAGAGACGACTGGGAGGACACAATACATGGTCATCACAATCATGAAATTCTCCCTTTTGAAAAAAATAAATATTGCCGGCTCTTGATGGACAAAGCACTTACCAACCCAAACCACAGTATGAGCCCATTTGAAAACCTGGCGTGCGAGTGTGAAAATTTGCCTAAGTTACATCAAAATAGTTTGAGAGAAATCCCGCATGACGAATGCAGGGTAATTTACAAAATGTCACAATGAGGTGGTGAGACTCTGCGTCATTCTCAGTCATCAAGTACATCTGGTCTGTGGTATCTGAGGTTTAGTGTATCATGGAACAAGGAACAGACAGGAAGAAAGAGGGTCTGGTGTCACACACTTTAAAGGTGCAATATATGGGATTCAAAGCATTAATGTAGCCGCAAACAACTATTTGCTGAAGTTATAGTGGAGCAATTTCTACCTGGGCAGAGAATTAAGTCACTCGCCTTCTGTGTGTGTGTTGTAATCCAAGCTTCTCTGTACTTGTTTACCTTGCAGGGAGAGCTTTTGGTGCATTTTGGTGCATGTGAGCATCATGGCCACCACTCTGCACTGCGCTCATACGGCAGCTGATAATGCCGTCCTGACCGATGGGTTCCTCCTCAGGTTACAACTTTAGCTGTGTCATCGTTCTTTTACCATAGTTTGCACCGTTAGCACCGTTAGCTGCGAGCCACCAGCTCAGCCGTCGCCATGTTGAGAGCCGTTGAGAGACAATTGAAATGCTCCCAATCTCTTATATAGCACCTTTAAATAACACTGACAGTTATATGATTTCACTCGTTTTCTTTCTTTGACTTGACTGATTTTAGGGAAATGGCTCAATGTGTTTTGAGACGTGGTTAGCTTAAAGAGTGGAAACATGGGGTAACAGCTAGCCTGGCTGTGTACAAAGTGAAAAAAAGGTCTACCAACTCTCCTAAAGCTTACTAGTTAACACATTTGTAAATTGCTTGATTAATTCGTTCTTAATCAGTGACTACTGTATGCTTAAGTCTTGTCATCGTATGAGGTTGCCAGGTTAGGCACCATTTTGACTGCAAAGGTTTTGAGAGTTTAGGAAATACTCTTCACTTTCTTGCCAATAATTTATTTACATCAGTTGTTAACAGACGCTCAGATGGGGAAATGGGGAAATTAGTTGGTGAGAGTTAAAAAAGTGTGTCAGACGTTCAATGGTTGTCTCAAAGTATTCCGATGATCCTGCAATGGTGACGGTTCGGAAAGTAGAGAAAGCACAGAAAGGTCAAAGGGTGTTTTTTTTAAAGAGGGGGTTAGGATGGGAGAAGGGCAGGAGACATGCTGGAAAGATGAGAGTGGGGAGAGGTGAGGCATAACAGAGGGGAGGAGGAGGAGGAGGAGCGCAGGTCAGCTTGTATTCTGGTGGAAGTGGTTCAGACCTCCTGTGCTCCCAGTCAAAGCTTCCTCTGTTAGACCAGAGCTCTGATGTTCCCCCTGAGGCCTGGGTCCTGGAAGTGGGCTGGCAGAGCAAATAAACACAGCTCACGCTCGCCACACTAACACCTTCACATATGTACACTCACAAGAGTTTAAAAAGAATTACACACACACACATGCATTTATACGCCAACACTAAAAGAGCTGTGCATGCGGGTGAGAGCAACACCTTCACACCTTGAGGATGAAGGCGATTTAGAGGCTGGTTTAGTTTAATTTGTGGAGCGCAAACCTCCACGATCACGAGAGGATAATGATTTGAGGCAAAAGGGTGGGAAAGTACATATTAGTTTAGCCTTCTTATAAAATAGTATAAATGTGCTTTCACGAGGGATTTAAAAAACACGAAAAGGGCTTATGGACGCAAGCGGCAGATATAAAAACATATCTCTTACAATCCCATCAGTTAGAGCACAATAAGAAGACAAGAACAAAATAAATCTCGACATCAGAAATGAGCGATACTAACTCCCAAAAGAATATACTGTATATATAAAGAAAGGACGTGGCAGCCCTCCAAAATATGTGTTATATTGTTGATCTCATCATGCTAATGTGTTTCTGCGCAATCCATCATCACACCATCACGCGGGACACGACCCTCCAAGTTTTTGAACTGCGTGCGACTGTGTGGGTTGCTGAGCAAATAAATCAATTACAGCATGGTTGATGAATACAGCATGCTGTAATTGTAACACGTATAAGCCACATCAGTAGGAGGCATCCATCAAACTGACAGGACGCACACACACACATGGCATGATCTCCTGTCCTGGCGTGTCAAGAGGCCATTGACCTCCACTGAGCTCCACTTCCTGTGTTCCTCCCGCCGGAGTCCCACGAGGGGAAACTCTAAGCTGACAACAACCTTCATCCCTGTCTTTCAACCATCCTCCTCCTCCCTCACTTCTTACTCATTTCCTGCCCCATTGTCTTAACATGCCTCCACAGATCATCCCCAGATCCAGGCGACAGACAGGAGATGGGATTTATTTCAGCCTCTTATAATCTCCCTCACATGTAGAAACTCTACCTGCAAACTAGGGGAACGACACTCTGCGATGCGAGTGGGACTCGTAACGCATGGTGACAGTATCGCCTATGGAAAGCATCCTCCATACTGGGCCCCCGCCCTCAGGACCTCTGCATTGTCTGGTTTGGGGACTCAGGGAGGCAGTGGGGTTTTCTTTCTTGGGGTGCTATGATGAATATCCCGTCTTTGTAGCGCATTCCTGCCAGCGAATGCAAAAATAAATCACAGTAACGCTGGATGGGAAACAAAAACAGCAAGCACCCCCCCCCCCCCCCCCCCCACACACACACACACACACACACTGGAAGGAGACCCCTTCGTTAAAGTACATCATCTTCAGTATAAAGTGATCCAGGCTCAGGGCTTGCCTCTCGATCCTGTCTCTGTGTTTCCTGCAATGCTGCCGTGCTGATTTTGGCAGCTGACTGGGAACTGGGCAGGTAGCTGCTGGGTCAGCCACCACCAACACAAGGGACTGGTGGGAGAAGGTTGGTAGCCAAAGACTGGAAAGGAGGATGGGGCTAGGGATGCTTTTAAATGGGATCAGGTCAGTGTGGCATGCAGGTCTTCACATTCTGGAGGTTGCATGTAGACACTATCAGCCATCCTCAAGACACGCCACCAGGCTGTGTCGGAGGCCGGTCGAAGGTGACTAATATTTTTAATCTGGCTCATAAACAATTTGTAAAAATAGTTTCGCTGCTTGCTACAGATCCTTTCTCTCTGCAGGACCTGTGTCAGAGCCAATCAAGGCATTTTTTCATGGATTGGTCTGAGCTATGTAATGTCCAGTCTACTTCCAGTTCTTTGTTTATTGTAATTTATCGCGCTCTCGGTACACAAGCTGTCAAAAACAGCGGCCAGCAGTCACAGAGATATCCACACTAACAGTGTGTCAGGGAAAGCCAAGAGAGGCTGTCCAAATCCCTCCCAAACCATTCTATCATCGTTGTGTTTTCCTAATGCAGCTAATCAGCTGTGAAACACGGAAATTGCTACTAATTACGACATATCTGAACAGTAATGCAGACTTTTTTTTGGGCATTTTGGAGCTGCATGCTGGTAAAGAAAACTGTGTGAAGAGTTTTGAAAAAGTAAACTCAGTACAGAGAAATCTGTGTTACCAATTACAAAAAGCTATCAGGCAGACGCCAGACAAAATGTTGACATTGTACGTTTCTGCAGAGCACGGGATACGTTGAATGTCGCCATTTCTTCACCAAAAATTTCGTAAATGTGTTTCATATCCGCCTCGTAGCACACTTGCAGACACGTACAATGCCAGTTAGTTAACGATGTGAAACGGTTGACTGGGTTCAGGAAAGAAAACTACTTGGTTATGGACCGAAAAAACATTCTGCTTTGTGTTGAAATAATAACTCACTCATACCAAAGTCAATCCGTACTATTTGTCTCACACTGGACACGAACAACGGTCTCCTGTATGAAAGTCCTGTGTTTGTTTGAGCCGCGCACCGCCCCCCCAAGCAGCGCTTACTGGACTTGCTTGCTCGATATACTCGTTATCACACCACGTAACTTTAATGACAGTCGCTTTATGTACTTCGTCACTTGCTCTGCGTGTCGCTCGCTGTAATACATCGCTTGCTCGGCCTGAATTCCAATCCACTTTCAATGTGGTTTGCAGAAACAAACGGTGACGACATATTTTCCCTGGCGACATGGCTGTTGGTGCTCTCGTTTAAAACTGGCTGCTAAAGGCTTGGAGCAATCCTCATGGTCTCAGCAAGCCTTGAGAGGACAGAAACAAGTATTCCTCTGAATGAAATAAAGACGGTGAAGGCAGACACTCATCTGGTTTGATGGACAGAGGGCAGCACGGGGCCAACAACATGTCAGTCTGAAGAGAAGAGAGCGAGAGACGGACAGAGATTATGTCAACAACTAGTGGACCAGTGGAGCGCACTGTGAAACGAGAGGCCGACAGAATAAGCCTGAATATAAATCGACATGTTTCAAATCACAGACTCGAAAAGTGCACAGAGAGGACAGGCAAAAATGAGAGAGGAGGAGAGGACGCTTGTTAGCATCATGGATCGCTAACAAACTCTGACTGATGTTAAAAGGCTATACCCAATTACTGGATGGTATCCCAGCCCTCACACAGGCACACACACACACACACACACACACACTCACACACACACTCACACACAGGTAGATTGTTCTGGAAAGTAGGTTACTGATTTTATGCCAATATTTCATTCAAAATACTACAATTTCATAGAGACTGATAAAAGACACACACTTACATACCCACCTGACAAACTTCTACACACGTACACATGAGTCCGATTCCACTGAGTGTGATGCTCCGTGCTTTAGGGGCCGTGTCATGTTGACCGTGGCCTGTTGCCTGTCTGACCAACATACTTTCACATTCCACAACAAAAACACACGGGTCACCTCTCCCTCCAGCCTCTTCTGCTTGTCCAGAGGCCCCGCGGCCTCCCTGTCCTGTCCATCACTAACACCCAGGGGGAGAGCTGCTAAGGCTGCAGCATTTGTGACTGACAGACGGCCTGTCGACGCGTGTGCATGTGTAGTGTGTTGTAACCAGAGATCAGCTGGTTTCTGCTGTTCTGTTGATCTTTGATACGAGTTGTTTTTCTGCTATCTGCCACTGTCCTGGTTCTGTCCCTGGTCTGTTTCGGCTTGTTTCGCATTTTTGAAATTTGTGATGCTTTTCCACTTACATTGGTGTTTCAATATGTTAGGATGTGTGTGAGTGTGTTGGGGGACGTTTAGTCGCTTTGAAAGTATGTGCAGAGGCCGTGTACGATCCAGAGTTGAGGTAAGAGTCAAGTCTAATGCCGTAAATCCGAAGGGAAACTAAAAAGGTGCACTCAGTAGAGTGCAGAGCTCCGCCAGGTGTGTCTGCAACGACCCCTGCTGTAACGTGTGATCGAATGAACACAACCCACAATTGTCTAAACCCCAGTCTAGACCGCAACCGTACAGCTCTCATTTTAATCGACCCTGTTGTCTGCACCTGCTCTGTGCAGGCCTGCGTGCGTCCCAGCTCCGTCTTACGGACGTAACCGCAAGTTGAAGAGTTTATTCAGTCTATTTTTCTGACAATAACTTGTGTAAACGTGGGGTTGATGCACAGTATAAAAGCACGGAATAACTGTCCCTGGCAGCAGAACAGTGGCTGAGCGTCAGCGATGGAGTCCGCTTTGTGTGAAGTTTCGTTAGCTGGTAAAAGTGGGCCAGCAGGTTAAGAGTAATGCGTGAGACGCCACTAGCATGACTGAAGGCTCTTACTGTTGTTAACTCACCTGCACAGATTATTGAATGCATTTCCTGTTTTAATCTTATCAGTAATACAAAGTAGTCTGCTCTCTTGGTTCTTGTTGGACTAGATACTAACACAGACCCCAGCCCTCTTTTTGGTTGAATGCAGTGTTTTTTTCTTCTACCTGCACAAATCTATCTTTAAAAGAAATTAAGATATTGCAGTATTCATCTGCATCGATACCAATCTGGCTGATCGGTGCATCTCTCGTTTTCTGACCGTTGAACGAGTATTCGGTTACAAGTAAGAATTGTGTTATAACCATATTAGCAATCTCAAAGTTGAGGATGGTCAGGATGAATTCAGTTTTTGGGTTGTGTCCTGAATTGTTGTGTCAGTGAAATGAAAAGAGAGGTCGTCATCTTGAATAAAGATCTGATTCAATATAAATTTGGACTTTTTGTGTCACATCAGAACCAGATCGACTTGAAATAAAAAAAAAAGTTCCTGGCCAGCAGTAGACTTGCATCTGCAGTGCATTATCCCAACTGAGATGACCAATTGATGGATTTATCGACTGATTGACTGACTGAGCGAGTGACATCTCAGCGTACACTCTCCTGTCTCCACCTCAGCTCCATAACCCGGCCGTATCCATCCCTCTCAACACTCCCGGCTACAGACTGCAGATTCAAGCTGCTCTCATCTGGATCTCATCAGTTTAGGCCGGACCTCGCCATTTTATAGGTTATTTTTCATTCAGGAGATGGAAGGGGGAAGGGGGGGATCTCAGAATGATTTAGGGTTACACTGCATAGAGGCTGGAGGAGAATAAAAGCAACTTGTTGTCTTGAGGGGGCCGTGAATGAGGCATCATGCTAAACTCCCCTCCAGTAACACCTCCAGTAACAGTTTTTTAGGATGCACTCTTCTCCTTTTTCTTAAAGCGTGTGTGTGTGTGTGTGTGTGTGTGTGTGTGTGTGTGTGTGTGTGTGTGTGTGTGTGTGTGTGTGTGTGTGTGTGTGTGTGTGTGTGTGTGTGTGTGTGTGTGTGTGTGTGTGTGTGTGTGTGTGTGTGTGTGTGTGTGTGTGTGATTGTTGCGTGGCTATGCTGCTCCAATCTCTGAGCCATTTCCTCTCTGTTTTTCCAACTGTAATGTGTGTAACATGTGGTGGATTGCTGCGGGATGGCTGGACGAGTGTTCTTGCCAAACACCGTAAATTAATTTGGGGTAGAAATTGTTTCCCAATATTCATTGCGCAATGCTGTAGTTAAAAAGAATACTGCATCTACTGAACTGTTACGAGCTCATCTCACAAAAGCCGCAAAAGTTCCTTTATAATAAAGCCTGGGTCAACAACCTTTTCTATGAATTTACAAAGATGAATTTTGACATTGTTTGTAATAACAATAGTGATGTGGGCCCTCTCTCAGTTACCACGTTGTGATGTACTGTAGGCTGATAATACGAATTATGTTAACTGGGCTTCCCGATTGCGATCCCTGTCCATGACCTATAATTGGTCTGAGATGCTTTAATCCACTCAGTGTGCAGTCAGTGCAGCAGTTAGAGACGAGTCTTTAATCTTGGCTGATGGTGTCATTATCCTGCAGTCCGTCAAACTACACCTCTGTGCTGTTGACGGACTCCGAGCCTCCTTTATGTATTCTGTAAATGGTCTGGCATTACAGAGATATCTGGTGCTACTTTGCTGAGCATATTTTGACACTGCCCTCTTGGCTCACTCAGCTTTATCAGACTCATCTTTGAAGTTTTTCTCATGATTATAGTTTCAAGCACATGCGGCCTGGTCTTCTCTTGCGACACGATTAAACAAATTGGTTATCGGCGTGGCCGCCTCTTTGCCAGGTGGTTACTGGTCGCGGCACCTGTGACCTCAGGACCTCTCAGCACGAACTGTTAGTTTGTAAATGACGAATCAACACATCATCAGGCTGGTTTAATCTGTTTTATCACTGACCTAATTCAGCAACTTGTAATCATGGGACTGCATTAATGAAATTAGTGAAAGTAGTGACATAATGTCAGTGTGGTAATACAGTATAGTAGTATTTGCTCTATCTCTCTTGAATTTTATTTTCCGGTACAAAACACACAACTCCGCTGGTCGCCTCGCAAATGGTTCCGACCAAGACAGAGCCCAGACTTCCAGGCTTTTTGCTAAGCTAAGCTAACCAGTTGCTGGCTGCAGCTTCATGTTTTCTACACAAACGTGAGAGTGGTATCAATCCTGTCATCTAACTCTCGGCAAGACTGCAAATAAGCATTTCCCAAAATGTCAAACTCTCCCTTTAATGACGATAAGCAGATGGGCTGGCCCCCGCTGATTTTTGAAATGGCGATAGAAATGCAAACGTCTGATGACTTCTTGTTTTGTGTTTCAGGAGGAAATGCTGTGACGGATTCAGGCTTGTGATGGGCCAGTGCATACCTGAAAGTAGGTAAAGCACACACACTGTCCTCTAAGTCTGGCTCATGAACTCACATCTCACATGCTCCAAATCTGATATAATCTCTCCGATACAGCAGTTTCTAGATGAAAACAAGCTGCACAAGACACAGCCTGGCCACCACATTTGGCCTCCAAAGAAGTCCCCAGAATGCCCATATGGTGGTTGACTTTTGTCTTTTTGGAGTTGTTGTGTTTAAGAAGTCGTGTCAGATAACGTGCACGTCGCAGCGCTCTGCAACAAACAAACATCCAACCTATGAAGAAACTGCACACTGGTTTGGCACAGAGAACTGACACATCTTGTTGTGGTCATCCATAAAATGTCTAATTGTGAAACATTTGACTAATATAATCATGATCAGGAACACAAGTGATGAGTACTTGACGGGTTTCGTGTCTCGAGCATCAATGCTAGACTGTGGAATTCAGACTGTGGCATGCCTCCATAGAATAACAGCGAGTTCCATCGGCCACTAGAGAACACTGTTCCTCCATGAACACGCCTTCATAAAGGATGGATCTGCCAGAAAACTCATATTGTGTATACAGTCATGGGAGGATTATGAGACACTTGGCCCCTGGGTACAAATACACAAAAGGCCTCACCACTTTATCGTTGTTAAAGCTCTGTCGGTTGTTGTCTTGGGTCTCTTTGTAGTCATTTTTCATCCCTCTGTAGATGTTTTGGTCCTTTTGTAGGGTTTTTTCTGTGGTTATTTTACCCCTATTTCTAGTCATTTTGTGTCTCTTTGTGGTTGCTTTGTGTCTCTTCGTAATCATTGTGTGTGTCTTTGTGTTGTTTTGTGTCTCTTTGGTCATTCTGTGTGTCTTTGTAGTCATTTTTAGTCTCAATAGTCATTTTGTGTTCCTTTGTGTGTGTTTTTACTCCTTTTCATAGTTGTTTTGAGTCTGCTTGTGGTCTCTTTGTGGTCTTTTTGCAGTTATTTTGCATCTCTCTGCAGTTGTTTTGGCTTCAGTCTTTTTGTGCCAACTTGTAGTTGTTTTATGCTTCGTTGTGTCATTCTGAGTCTCCTGGTTGGTACGTGTCTCTTCGAGTGATATTTTGTATGTGATGGCCAGGGAGGCAAATTACAGTTACTCAAATGTGGATCACACCAGTTTATAACCGTCTTGCGTTCCACTATGTCTTGAGATTGATGTCTCACTTGATCTGCAGTGGTGCCTGCTGTGGCCGATGGAGAAATGTGACAAACTTGAATCTAAAGAGCATTTTATGCAACAAGGTGTAATGTATCACTATGATTACTGTGATGTTGCTTTCAGTGATCCTGAGTGACTTGCTCAGCTCTCTCTCTCTCTCTCTCTCTCTCTCTCTCTCTCTCTCTCTCTCTCTCTCTCTCTCTCTCTCTCTCTCTCTCTCTCTCTCTCTCTCTCTCTCTCTCTCTCTCTCTCTCTCTCTCTAGGTGTGGATGTGTGTGCAGCGTCGCCCTGCGAGCAACAGTGCACTGATAACTTTGGGCGAGTTGTCTGCACGTGTTACGCCGGCTATCGCTTCGACCGAGAGAGGCACCGCAACCACAAGTCTCCTTACTGTCTGGGTCAGCATGCTCCCTTCTTATATCTCGCACTTGAATACTTTTGAGTATCATGTCGATTTCTGTTTTTTCTCTCTCTCTCTCTCTTTAACTGGAAAACAGCGCCCTCCTCCTGTTGCAGTGAGATTTCATTGTTTAATGTACATTTCATTCTCTCTTTGTACCCCTTCACACACACACACACACACACACACGCAGACATTGATGAGTGTGAGCACCCAGGCGGCAGCATGTGTGACCACGAGTGTGTGAACACAGTGGGCAGCTTCCTGTGTCACTGTCACAGTGGCTACATACTCGCGCCGGACCAACGCTCCTGCATCCCTGTACACAACTGTGAGTTCATGTGTTTCAATTGAGCTTTACAGCATCTGGATGAACATTCAGCAGCTAACTATCTATTTCAACAATACAGTTAATGGTGCTGATGGTTCTGATGTGGACGGTGGTTGTTTTTAATGGTTGTACAGTAATTGTTTGACACTCTGGAAATGAAGGGATTTCTGATTGTGATTCAGTGTGATTTGACCCTGTTGTTCAAATATCACATATATGGAATGTCAGAGGTTTGGTTTCCCACTGTATTTTAAATGTATGTTTTGTGTTGCAGTGAGCTCATCGGGGAAGTCAGACACCCTGATGAGTGCTGGTACCTGCTCCTTCACCTGTGAGGATTTTATGAACATGAAAAACAGTCTGCTGCAGCTAAAGCTAAGGCTGGGCAACACACAGTCACCCAACCAGGTAGCACGTGTGCTTTATACAAAATGCATTTAGATTTGTTTTATATATTCATATTTCATCATTAAACCTACTACAGCCGATGTGCCAACATGTGTACTATATATCAGACTGTAAAATAGAAGTTTAGATTTGGTTTAAGGGTGACTTAAGTCCCAAAGCGGGGGACTTCACACGTTCCCTTGCTTGCTGGTCTGGCTTACATAGTCTTCCCTCTTTGTGTTTTTAGGTGCCTGACCTGGCCAACAGCAGTAACAAGCCTTCTCTGGGGAGAGCGGGAAAAAGTCCTGATAGCCCTTGTCTTCCTGGTCTACCCGGTCCTCCGGGAGCTCCTGGGGTCCCAGGTAATGTGGATGTTGTTAGAGTACCCAAATGGAAGAGTGTGAAGAGGCAGAAAAAGACAATCAAAGAAAAAGGAAATTATCTACACATGTTAATAAAAACATGAAGACAGAAAACATGTACAAAAGATTAAAGCAGCAGAAATGAAAGTGAATGAAAAGCAAGTCCAGGTTTTTAAAATGAGCTGCCTGAGGAGCATAGCTTCGTATGAAGCTAATAACTGATAATCCGATTTTATATAACTCTCTTTGTCGCTGTATCCATCTGTCCTCACCAGGACACCCAGGACAACCGGGAAAGAGAGGGGACCCAGGGGACAGGGGCCCGCCTGGTCCACGGGGAGACATGGGACCCATGGGTCCAGAGCCTGACCTGAAGCATGTGAAAAGAGGCCGCAGGGGCCCAGTGGTAAGAAAAAAAAATCCATCAATCCCATATTGAAGGGGTTATCACATCTGTTTTTCAGCTAATTTCCCACTGGAGCTTCTACTTCAGGACATCAAAGTCTTAAAACCTGGAGGTCCCGTCCTCCGTGTGTCGGTCATACCAATACGGGTTTAGTGCCACTGCTGTTGCGTGAGCACAGTGCACGTGAGACGGCACAGTACATCACCTTTCTGTTCCCGTGAAGAAGGGAGCCAGTCTATTCATTTAAAACCGTGTGATGGATTTTTTTGTGGTTTTTCTAATCTCTGAAGGAAAAGTGCAAAACTAGTGACATGTTGTTCAAGATGTATTTCTCGAGCTGCTACAACTTCTTGTCATCTCTGGTTTCAAACAGACTGACGTTGACAAACCGTCCCATACATGTGTCTTGTCATTCATACAGGGACCCCCCGGGGCAGCAGGACGAGATGGACTGAAGGTCATTATTACACATCTTTATTTTCCTCATTTGTGCTTCAAATTATCCCTCTCATCTTTGTACATCTTTCATTCCTTTCCTCGCCTCCTCTCCTTGCGTATTTGTCTCCCTCCCACCTGCGATGCGAGTGGAAAACAATCAAAATGAAATACGACGTGTGGCACGCTGCATCAACTGTCCATTGTCGCGCCTCTTTTATGGATGCTGAAAACACTCCCGCAAAAGGACACACATCCGTGCATCCTCGCTCACAGCTCCTCCAGCAAGCCTCGTCGCTCCTCTCACCTCGAGGTGCGTTTGTTAGGAATTGAGACATCCTTCAGGATGGCGCACTGAGATAGATTTCCGGGTCAAAGGCAGGAGGACGGATGAGAGAGGTAGACGAGGAGACGAGGAGGCACAAAATAGAGAAATGAGAGGAGCGCCTTGTCTTTACGTGTGTCTGTGTTTGCGTGTGTAAAGCTAAATATAATCAAGTTATAAAATGCATTTCTGGACAGCTAGCTCTGTCGTGCTTCTGGTTTCTTTAGGTCTTCCTTATAGATATACATTGACAATGATTACATTTCATATATTTTTAACCATGCTTGACATTCAACTGAATGGTTTTCAGGACACTTAAGTGTTTCGAGTTATCTGGGTTCAGTTGTGTTCTTCCTCATCTGCAGGGTGACAGAGGAGCTCCGGGTCCCATAGGTCCACCTGTAAGTCAATTTAGACTGATACCTGCTATTTTATTAAAGCTGCTGTGTAAATCTGCTCATTAACATGCTGTAGCTTGTCTTAAACCTGCCGCCTTCATCTACATGTTGCCCCCTCATTCTGTGACGTAAATGACAAACAAACGCATGTAAATGAGGAACGTACACCTGCATGCTTTTTTCTGAGAGGTTCATTGTATGTGTACATTAAAACTAGAACTGTGAATTTTTTAATCTCTGAAATGCGTTTGTGAGAACTACGAATAGTTGCCGTAATTTGTTGAAAACAAAGCTCTGCATGTGCATGTGCAGAGAGGTGACTCTGTAATTTAACAATGTTTTGATTGTTGCTTTTAATGAAACTTTGAATTATTTGCTGCCATCGCGGCCAGGTTTTCTTTCTTCTGGATCGACAGCTTACGTCTCATTTTATAGTCCTGTTTGAAGTGGATGCAGTAATCAGTGTATTCAGTGAGGGGGCTGTTGCCCAGCTGTTGCCCAGCAAGTGTCCCAACACGTAAATGGAACAGAGTTGTCAGTGTCCCTGCTATGAATAAGTCTGCCATGCTATTGGGCCTCAGACCTCAAACCCAGTTTTCTGGTTGTCAAACCCAGTGAAAAGGTGACATGCAGGGCATCTTAATAATTTCCTCACTTTGTCAACCAGGGGCCGCCCGGCTCCTTCGACTTCCTCCTGCTGATGATGGCTGACATCCGCAATGACATCACTGAACTGCAGGAGAAGGTGTTCGGGGAGCGCCGGGGCATCTCCCTGGACAGCCCTCCTCATTCCAGCGGGGAAATGGACTTTGTGGAGTGGGGCTCTGGACAAGGAGATCTCTTACTGAGCACCTGACCCCCTTTTTTGCCGCCCCCCCCTCTCCCCACCCACAGCAACAGCCACTCGGCAAACCCTGCAAAACAAACTCCACACTCTTGACTCTTTTGTTTCCTCGTTGATAAAGGATGCTGGTGTTCAAGGAGCCGACATGTAAATCGACCAAAATCAACCACACAGCCGGGATGAACTGTGCGAGGAGCCTCGATTGCATTCTCGACACTGCCGCGGACAGTGAAACAGAGAGATGCATGGATTATTAAAAAACGGAAATCGGACGCTCTTAGCCACTGCCAGCGCCGGCTGGCGGCCTTTCACATGCTGCAGTGTGAGTGTGAGCGATGTGTGTGCAGGACATGTAGAGTGAGAAAGATGCAGCATCTGCCTTCACATCTGAGTCTCTTAGCTCGAACCACTTAAAACGATGAACTTTATCGTCTGCATCTATTCCTGTTCCTGAGTCTGCTCCGTTAGAAGCTCGGCGGCCTCCGAGGGTTGGCCCGCAGGGCGTTGGTACAAAGACAGAGGACCAGAGGACCAGCGCTGTGAGCCTCCCCCTGCACCCTCTGTTCTGAGCTCTGCAGCTCCTCTGTACTCTGAGGCATCTTCAGACGCAAACTCATGAGATTCATGAGAGTATTACAATGCCAATCCTGCACTGTTGGACAAAAATGTGTGATGTCTGATGTATTTTCCTAAATTGTACAATTAAACGACTCAAGCTTAAGTATGGTAAACAAAAAACGCAAATGTTCATCTGGGTATTATAAGAGAGAGATGTTAAAAGTGTGAGACATCCAATCCTTTGACAGTGCATTTTAAATAATGTGCTGTTATCTGTGGCTGAGAAATAACATGCAGTATTAAATCTTACATTAAAAGGTTGTCGACAATCGAAACTTGAAATTGAAAGGATAAAATGGATTAATGCATTGGGGAAGGTCCAGGGAGACAGGGAATGCCTTTTTAAATTGTCCTTCAACCCATAAATTATCAGGCGAGTTGACTGTGTGAACATATTCCCAATCAGAGAAAATGGCCTGAAGGGAAGCGTTTCAGTGGGCCGAGGGTTGCATATATCCTCATAACAGAAACAAGAGAATGAAGAAGGAAGTTTTTTTTCTGTTTTGTTTTTGCCAACAAGGGCTAATGAGCTGCTCAACCAAGAAAATAACTTCTCACTTGACTTATTACCTCAGTAAGCATTGTAAACATGAGTTCATGGTCTCAGTCACTATAGTTTCAAGTCTTTTTCAATACAGCAAAATGTCAAATTTGCAAATTATGGTCCCATTTAGAGAAAACCAGGGTATGCTTTAGGGTGTGGCTACTTATGATTGACAGGTTGCTACCACGGCGTTGTCCGGTCTGGGAGTTGCCCGTGTTTTCGTCTTACAACTCTAACCCTTTCACAGTGTGTTTTCACTTCATGAAAGTTGTTTTTAACATTTTGGTTGCCTCAAAGTGACGTTAAATGTACCCAGCTCCACCCTCTCGTGTCACTTCTGGTTGCAAAAAAACAAGATGGCGACGGCCAAAATGCCAAACTGTAGGTTTCAAAACGGCACTCCACATATCAACTGGTAATGTCATGGCTCATGTCATGGGTTAGGGTTAGGGTTCGTTCATTCTTTTATACAGTCGATGGGCTGGAGAGCAAACGCTTAGGCTACTCATTAACATGTTGAATCTTGTTTGTTTTTCGTCACAAAAAACCTTCAAAGGAGCTTTAGATCCAGCTCGTTCTACAGATATACTTTGGAGAGTGCTGTCAATCTAATTCCCTGCTAAATGTCCCAAACACCTTTTACTGTCACTAAAGTGGTTTTGCAGTTATTTCGACACTGGCTTGATTTTTATTTAATTTTTTCATTTGGCTGCACATATTTATAGATTTTACAATGTGATGTGAATGCTGCGTCAGCCCCGGATGATCTGTTGGAAATGCAGTGCCGTTCATTGCTCTATAACAGTGATTAACATGGTTTAAAGAGCTGCACGCATGTATTGTTTCTGAAACCTTCAGTCTGCTCTCCTGCTAATTGAAGTGAAGCCTGTCGACCAGCAGAGGGTGCTAAGTCAGGGGCGATCCACCCCCTGGAAGTTGGGCCTCACCACTGCACCACTCTGAATACAGACCAGGTGAGGCAACCAAAGCATCAGGCTACATCACATACACAGATAACCATCCAAAAATAGTCAGTTTCCCAAACACGCAAGTTTTTGTGAAATACATAAATCATCCTCGAGTTTATGCACGAAGCACATGAACCCATCCGCTCATTATCCTCAGCGCTGTTGAACTGTAGCGTGGCTGAGTGTCATTATGAAAAGGTGTAAGTATCAGAGGTTAGAGGTCAGATGCCTGGGTATAAACAGCTGGAGGGATGATTATAGACCACAGGCTGTTAGAGAGGAGGCCTGTCTGGGCTCGTACCCACAACCAGCGAGAGGGCTGAAAAGTAACACGCTGAGCGATTGATCTGCTCTGCTAGAGTTCAGCCTGTCTGGCCTTTTTTTTTCTTTTTGCAGTGTTTGATGCTTTGATCCTGAGGACCAGATCCCCGTGAATTCTGCTCTGTGTGTGTGTGTGTGTGTGTGTGTGTGTGTGTGTGTGTGTGTGTGTGTCCCGGCTATGTGTGTCTTCGGCTGCGTGTGTCTTTGCCCAAATAGATTCATGCACAGATAGATATCCACTGTATGTGTTTTAATGTGTATCCTTATACCTATATCAGTGTGTGTGTGTGTGTGTGTGTGTGTGTGTTAGTTATACTCGACAGGACGCTCACCTAACAGCCCCGCCCCCTGCCGTGCGGTAACCGCTCACAAGCGGTGTCGTCGCCGGGGCAACCGGGATCAAGAAAAACAGGATGAAACAATTTAAGAACTGTGTCAGCGAGAGAAAGGCGAAAGAGATGATCTCATTTCCTTCACCGCTTGTCATGCAACGGGAGGCTCTCCTCTCGGCCTGTAGGGGGCAGCAGAGGCGAGGTCAACGGCACACTATGGCACACTATACGGCACACTATGGCCATTCATAAATACAAGTCATGCACGACGGGGCTGTCATGTTTCAGAGTCTGTGCCTCTGTGTGTGCGTGTGTGTGTGTGTGTGTGTGTGTGTGTGTGTGTGTGAGGGGGTCAGTTTGTGGGGTTGTGGGTAAGAGAAGGACACTTATGCTGTGGGTGTTTTTTTGGAAATGAAAATGTAAGTATTCGTTTGTAGGTTCAGGTCAATTATTGCAATTGTCTTTTCTTCTTCTGATCTACGTCTCTTTATAGGCTGCCTTCAGGGGAGGGTCAGGGGTCAGACTCAAAGGTGGTTCATTATTCTGTGTTTTTACTCAAGGATGGTTGTCTCCAACTCACTAGTGGTATCAAAGGGCCGCACCAATGTTTTTGCACATTTAAAAATGTTAGGTGCTAGACTAAAAGTGTTTGTGTGTTGTGAATTTGAGGAAGAAGTTTCTTTATTTGCTTCTGTTGTGTTGTATGTATTTTCTTGATTTACAGTACGTTGAGCTCTCAGGGCCATCGTAGCATACGCTGTCTCTAAACTATAAAATGTGTGAAAAGATAATCACACGATGAAGGTGATGGCCAATGAAGTTAAACTCTCACAATGACAGCAGAGAGACATTCAAGGTATAATTTCCCAGTGGGCTTCCTGAAACCCCTCCGCATTTCTTCGATCATTTTTGCCATGAAATCATGTCGAAACTGCAGCCATCCCATGAGAAGGAACCGCTGAGCTGTGCTGTACTTTTCACCACAGATTTGTGCTGGTAAGAAAACATATTCACCCTGAAAGCAGCATAAGTAAGCCTCCAATCTCAAAAGAATGAATAGTTTTCAGAACGAATGCATGCCCCAGTAGCAGGTCAACATAGTTACAAGTTTATCATTCATCTCTTTCTTTGATGGCACGTACGAATGTCTGAGATAAAAACTCAGTGGCAGGGAGAAAATATTACACATGGGCGACACAAAATCCGAGGGATGAAAAACAAACAGCAGCAGGTGAGTGCTCCATCCAGAGAGAGCTGGACTCACCTGTGTAACATCTTCCACCTATATTATTCCTTTAGATCCCTGTGGTGTAATAAGCAAGGGATGCAAACTTTAAAGCTGCATCAGTATTTTTTGCCTCCGTGTCGGTGACAGAGTCTGTCCGTCCAGTCAATTCTCGTGAATGCGATATCTTAAGAAGGCTTGCCGGGAATTGAATCATGCTTTGCACAAAGGTTCACTTGGACACAAGGATGAACTTAGAATTTGGTGGTCAAAGGTCACTGTAATAACTCTAGAATTCATGTGCTAATGATTTTTTAATTGTACAAAAAATATCTAATTGGATAAAACTATGAAGTGATAACATTTTGGACAGGCGTGGATTCAAACTGCAACTTGTGGTGGTTGGCGGAGGCATACAACTGTGAGATGGTAATTATACTGACAAAGGATAAAATGACTGTGTGATGCAAAATAGCCCACAGAAAAGTATCACCAGCATCACCATCCGCTCAATTCAACAGAGCTTTCTAACGTCTCGTTGTTTTGATTTGCCCACAACTTTGATAAAACCTTTGATTCACTTCCATCAACCTCGTTTCAAGCGCTTGATCCAGCAAAACGCTCTGATGAACCCACTACTGTACGCTACCTTGCTAGCATCACGCTATCAACCAGCTACTAACTAGCTAGCAACTAGCTACTGGTGTGCACAGTGGGGCATTTATAGCAGCTAAAGTTGAATGAAACTCTCCTCCAAACGAAGGCTAATGCTGCTACAAGTCTGCAGGATGTGTAAATAAGTAATTGTTTGCATGCTAACATGTTAACTATCACAACTTTATAAGTTCATACTGCCTTATTCCTGCACTTTAGATATGACTCTTGCAACTGTTGTTTGAGTTTTAGCTTGGCAGGAAGTGAAGAGAACTCATTACCTGCATGTCAGTTGTCACCTACAACAGGATTGCTTTTTGTTCGTGCTTTACACGTGGGTTATGTAGTGTGAAAATTGAGACGGACAAAAAAGCAACATCTTTCAATCGCAACACGGGTTTGGAACAGCTTAAGTCGGAGTCTGTGAATGACACCCACAGGCACAGGTAATTTGGAGAGTCGGCGGTGACAAACAAATTGTAGAGTTTATATAACCAGATTGAATGTGTCAGTCAACAAATGGGTGAGGTTGCCGGGCCCAGCAGCTGAAATCCCTAATCAATATCTAGATGTTTCCAGGGATCTGCAGTCTTTGCAGGGGTTAGGTGGAGCGCAGGTGTCCATCATCGCCGGGGTATGCAGCTGCGTGCATGGAGAAGAGTGAGCACACACATGTTGACATGTCTTACCATCTAACATGCAGCCACACACGCACACCCAATCTCCCGCATGAAAAACGCAGACATGCCACTGAACACCTGACAGGTGCAGGCGTGGTCTGCTGCGAGACACGCTATCTTGACACGCTAACTCATTCGTAAATCTGAGCTGCGTGCCTGAGGCTCTGAGTGCTAAGCACCCTAGTTTACTCTCTGAAGCCTGTTCCTCTTCCAGTCCTTGTCTCTGGGCACACCCTCTTCCGATTGTAGGCCGACGTCTGTCATTCTGCTCATAATGGAGCTGCTAAGAGGCCTGAGAATCGGAACTTGTCCGATGAGTAATGGATTTATTAGCTGTGTCATAAGCATGCCACCAATCCCATGATCAGTATGTATTATCTGTTGTCCTGCACTCGTCTGTTTAAGAGGCCACTGCATGAGGCTCATTCAGAGAAACTGATCCCTGGCATTACAACGGTGGTTCATTTGAGAATTTGAGAATTTGTTTCTGTGCAGGTCCCTCTGAGCCACACATGCAAGCTCAGTGGAGCTCAGTTTAGGCAACAAATCAATGGATAAAACACAAAATCGTTACATGTTGAAATGCATACAGCCATGTCTGCAAGAGCACTAGATTTCTACATATTCTCACAGTTAGCAAAAGCCTGATTTATTTACCATGTACACGCATGATCCAATTGTCCACAGCAGTGCGTCTTGGCAGACATTACGCAGACACAATATCCCATCTCTAAAGAATGCATATCAAACGCTTTTTTGCCTCGTTGCACAGGAGAGTTGCACTTGATTGGCATTGTTATGGCGGACATGAATAGAAAAATCTGAGAGGGCGGATTAATGGCAACACTTTGTGTAAACTCCCCTGGCCTGAGGCACTTGGTCTCTATACACCTTGGCTTCCTCTGTCATTTACAAGCTGTTCGCATGCACGCAGCGGAGCCAAGAGTGTGAAAAACCGGATGAGCAAGTTCACAGCTCTCCGGTCTTTTAGGGAGAAAAAAAACAAAACAAAAAACCGTTGCCTCTGGTTGCAGAGTTGCCTCGCGTGAGGACAACAGCTTTATCTTTTTAGTCCTGTCGACCTCCCGACCTGGCCTGTGGCAGCGGCACTTTTACAACTTGCTCTCTTTTTTTCTTTTCACATGCTTTGAAGCATAGAAATTCTGACAGGCCGTAAACATACGAGTACTATATGCCTCTGAATGACTATTTGGAGCATCTCACCATTAGAAACGCATCTCTGCACACAGAGGGTGTTTTAGAAAAAGGCTGTTATGTTTGTGAATTAATGCAGATATTAGCTACATCCAAAAAGTAGGAACGGTTGTTAAAGATACACAACAAATAATTTATCTCCTGACACTGCGGTTCCTCTCAGCACTACAAATATTGTTTGTTTTATGATTTAAGAAAATAATAATATTGCCGCAATGACGTGTGTTCCTAGAGTCCTCACATTCTTCAAAACAAATGCAAGTTGTAACATATCCTGTCAACAGTGTTTGGTTTTGCAATGGCAGTTAATCTCCTGTTTGCTTCCCACTTACCTGTTATGTGAAACTGAGGACTATTCTGGAGCCAAACCACAGTTTAGTAACTGTGATGGCATGCCGACCCAACCGCTAAATCAACCAATGGCACTCATGGTGGCAAAGGATCTGTTAAAACCTCTTAGCCTATCACTCCTGTAAAATTTGCCTAAAACGCCTACCCAAAGGCGTACCCAAAGTAAACTGACAGCTCTTATTGAACCATTGGGAATACATGTATGGTTTTAGTCTCTATTGAAAGGTAACACTCTGAAGTTTCTAAAGAATCACTGTAAGTGCTACTAGCATTGAGCTAATGAAGCTACAACACACTGAAACAGAAGGTTTTTATTTCCGCCTGGATGTTTTTTTGCAAACGGATGCCTGCAGTTAACTATGGCTGGGACTTATTAGCTAGAAAACACAATGGTACCATATCATGACGTCATAGGACCTAGTACACATTCAAATTTGATAACAATACCACAGAAAATGAATATTTTACACATGGTTTACTAAGAGTACATCCGTGTAAAAGCGCATTTGGAGACTGGTAGTAACCGCGGCAAAATGCCTAGGCTACGATAAACTGTGTCCGAAATTTGAACTGTAGCTTATTATAATTTATAGCTTAATTTATAGTTTATTATGCCGGCTAATTTGAAATGATGCAACAGCCCTCCGTGGTTATTGATGGACGTAATAATGTGTTTTGGACTAAATCTTTTACTGGATTGGATCGTGTGGACCCTTAGCAATCTAACAAGACCGTTTTTGCCGGACTTTCAAGGATGGGGGACACGCTATGAATCATAATTGGTGAGTTACGCCGATATTTTAACTGCTTTATTTTTGGTTGCTGGTCTGACAGAAGCGTTGACTGTACTTGCTGTTGTGATTGTATCTTGAAATGGTTTGCACAAATCGAATTACAAGAACCGTAGCTTTCTAATGAGATATCGCATTAGTACCTATCTTTACAGAGCAGTTGTGGCCATGACACAAATGTACACTAGACACCTAAAGCGTTCAGGTCTAACCCCTGTTGCATGCACGGCCTCTTGTCCTGCTGACAGTGGCGCAGAGAAGCGGACACACATACAGACGCACAAAGCACCGCACGGCATCACAAACTGTTGTTTTTGGCCCCAGCAGACTGAGTTTTCTGGCATGATAGTGGTTTCTATAATAGTGGAATTTCCGAGGGGCCTGCTTTGGAAAACAGGCGGATAATTGAATCAGAGCTTGGCAAACCAAATGCGCAGACACCAGTAGCGTTACAAAATGACTCCCACCATAACAAAGGTCTTGCTTAGACAGCAGCTGCCTGGAACTGGCTGGAGAGTGGCACGGAGACTGTAATTCTAGTAACCGTTGTTTATCCAGCAGCAGCAGCAGCTCATAGATTTACACTGCCGGCCAGGACACCAGGAGCTTTTTGTTTTTGGTCATTTTTTCTTTCTATGGTTGTATTTCTCCCTTATACACGTTTTACTGTCAGGAAAAAAAGTGATGTTTTCAAAGGTACAACTTCTGACTTAATTTCATATGATATTTAGGCTGAAGCCTGCTAGAGGCTTGCAATAAAAAAAAATTGCACATTTAAATATTTGTCCTGGGAACAACATTGATAATTAGGCTGAATGAAGAGCTGCATTGGTAAATTATTATATTTGAATGAAGGAGGTCACACATGTGCATTGGCGGTGGCAGCAGCATTATTCTGAAAACAGTGAAATTATTTTGAGATTGTATTGATAGAAAATGTATTTTTGTGATGTTTTTGTATCAATTTAGAATATTCAGGTCCATTACTGTTGCTAATATTTGCCCCAGTAAGGTACAAACTGTAAGGGTACTAATATTTACCCTTAATAATAAGCGGGAGAAGAAAATGTGAATTTTATAGCTCCCTGAAGCAAAATAATTGGTAACCGTGTGATGTAGTTAATGCCAATAATCATAAATGCCAACAGTAGTGAAGTCAAAAAACAGATGCACATCTCCAGTTTTATCTGACTACATACAAATATTTTTTTTTTTCGGCTCAACAAATAAAGACAGAACATGACTGACACTAGTATCCAGTAACATGGCAGGCACTGTTAACACTGTTTTTAACACTACAACTTTCTCTTTATATCTGAAAGCATTGGAGAGTTCTGTATTCTTATTATTTCACAATCTGTGGACTGGGAAGAAAACCAAATATGTCAGAGTCAACTCATCTTTCCCCATGAGCCTCTGACAGAAATAGAGAGCGGATTTGTGATTTTCCATGAAATGGATGTTTGGATTTGGTTCAGCAGCAGTCCAAACATATGTGGCTTTGATAGGAATTTAAAGGTGCAGGTTGAGCGTCTGCACCTGATATATTTTTGGATGTTTTACTATGTGAAGCATAAAAAAAATATTTCATGTGAATGCATGACGTGCACGCGCTGGTCCATGTGCATGGGTATACTGGATACTCTGCGCGCACATCACCAGGTGTACAGACTAAAGGTGGGGAGTACAAGGCAGGAAACATTCCGCTTATAAAAATGTTTGACAGACAGTTAAAAAGGTGTTTTGATCTCCAGTCCATCATAGAAATCAGGAAACATCAACAGGCCGTGGTGGCGTTTCATGTCTCTTTGATGGATTCGCCCTACGGGCACAGAGGCATTACCACAGTGCTTAGATCTCTAAAACGCTTGACTTGTGTAACAAAATTGAGTAAATTAAAGGAAATCCGTGCTGCCAGTCTATATATAAGATGTTATATTTTTTTGCTGCAGTAACACCAAAGAGGTTGTTTCAAGACTGAGGTTTCAACTGGGGACTTTTCTTTCTTTCTGTCTTCCTTTTCACACACACACACACACACACACACACACACACACACACACACTCAGCGAGAGAGAGAGCATGCCAATCCAGTTTTAGTTAAGGTAACTACAGAGCAGTGCCTGCTGGGTCATGAAAGTTCATGAATAAAACAAGAGCATGTTATTAACCCTGGCACTGCTCTCAAAGGTATTTAGGTTTTGTACTCAGCCTTTCGGTTACTGTAATTTAGTTTACATTCGCCATCGCGGGCATATTTCTCTATAATCATAGGCACTCATACCTGCGCTGTTGACTCATGAAGCTTATTGAAGGGTAATAGTTTTACGGCTGTTGTTTTGAGTAGAAACAGCCAATTGCTGATATCATACACCAGAATTTGAATTTGGAAAATGTCACCTCATTTTCATAAATGTTCACCTTTTCACCAGACATTCTTGAGGAATTAGCCTTGAAAATAAAAAAGGGATGATACAAATGGTGAAGGGATGAGTGTTCCTCAGTTATTCTGGGATCAGTGTTTTTTGGACCCCAGTCGCATTGATATTTAGCCAAGTCAAATCATGGTGAGTCAGGCCATGAGTCAGCCAAAATATCCCTTGTAGTCCTACGAACAGATCTCAATGTCCTTGTTGCGCTCGTCATGCAATCTAGTCACGCAAAGAGTTGGCCCAAGCCCAGCTGGTGAATTACAGCAATGATGAAAGAAAAAACATTTATGTTTCACTGGTGTGTACTGCATTATGCAGGTGTCGCTGCAGCAAGACATTTATTCCCTGTATGCTGAAAGTTGGAGCTATGTTTACATTCTTGGCAGGAATTCAGGTATGTTGACAAAGGTGTTACCGCTCCCATTCGTGATATTCATGGCGGGGATATCAAGGTGCAACAGAGTTTCCTGTTTGGAGACATCATGGTGTACACTGGAGCAGTGTAATGTGGTTGGCATGGCAATCAGTACCCTCAAATCTGAGACCATGGCTTTGTTTTTTCATTAAAAGCAGCTCATTGGAGTTCTTTTTGGGCAACACCAGTTTAAAATTTTGGCTTTCGCTCACTGTGGTTTGTCAAGGCTCAACAGTCGTTTGCTTTGGACAGCCAACACTTGAAAACGTCTGTCAAAAGTATTTACTTCTCTCCTTCACACCAGTCTATGCGCTGTCACGACTATTTGCCTCTGATTTTCAAACTTGCTGTTTGTGAGATTCAAGAGGCAAAACTGTTAGATTCAAGTCAACTGTCATTTCGTGTTTTCCAGATTTGAATCTTGCAGTGGCAACTGATTTGGAGAGACACTGCCTGGCTTTGCACATTACATTATTGCCATCTGATTAAAAAAAAAATGTACATGACAAGCGTGTCATTTCAGCCATGGCATGTTGAGATGAGGGGTGTACCACATGAACTAGTAGTGGCACAAATACACTGAAAGTCTTCTGAACACCAGAGAAAGTTCTTGGGAAGACACATCATGATTGCAGATACAAACTCCTCTTGGGTATCATTATACTTGAGCAAAGGACTCAATCAAACTGAGCTGTGACGGCAGCCTGCACTTTCAAGAGTTCTCCTACAACTTGCAGGCCCGCCACTGCCAAAGGAAACAGCGTGTCCTCACTGTGAAAAGGTTTTGAATGAGACAAGGTGAGAACTCTTTGTCAAGCAGCTGATGTCATTCACAAAAAATTTTCATTCAATCTGTTGCATGGGAGTGTCTCAGGATTGTGCTCACCTTGCAGCCCGCAGCTTTAATGACTCTTAAGTCGGAGGAACAACAAACAAACCTCTGCAAAGCATTACATGCGGATCCTTCTGTTCAGAGTGTCCTTTAGTATAGTGCATTTTATTTAATGGGGAACCCTACAAGATGACATGCAGTATTGTGCATGTGTATACGTGTTAGCCACATCTTTTTTTCATTGTTTGTCTCCTTCACCTCTCTTCACAAAAAAATATCTCCTCAACATGAAATTTGCAAGTCAGGGGCTTCTATGCTAATTGCTCGAAAGCATACATATGAGTCACTCTGTGGGAACTGGAATGCAGTGTGCCATACCTGCACATTTACTGACCTGCCTTTGTGCATGTACAAGGAATTGAGGCGTATACGAGGCAAGGACATTGTTGGTGCCACACCTGTGCAAAAACATCTCAATTCACTTCCTTTTACTGCTCTATTTCTGCAATCTGCACATAAGTTGCATGTGAAATGTAAACATTTGTTTAGATACCTGGTGTTGCGATCACAAATATTCAGTTTTTAATTAATCTACAGACGTCTAAGCCTAGTTTAAATACCTCCCAAGCTTTTACATTATTTATGTTATTGTAGGGTGTAACCAAGATACAAACGCAATGGGATAATTCAAGTTTATTCGAAATAGACTTTCATAGCTTTTGACAATGTGCTCACCAAAGTAATTGCTCGGGGCAGGAAACACGGCAGAACCACGAATATCTTTTGAAGGAACAGCTCCACATTTTAGGAGATCCACTTATTTGCTTTCTTAGGGATGGATCAAAAGAACGAGACCACTTCATGCCTGTATGCTAAATATGAAGTTCACAGCTGGTTAGCTGAGCTTGACATTAGCATGAAGAGTGGACACGGTTAGCCTGGCTTTAAGGGTGACCATGCGGCAATTTCGGGTCAGAAAAGTGAATCCAACGTGGAAGTGTCTTAAACCTGTATTCTTTCTAATGGCCGTCAGGGGCGACTCTTCGAGTTGCAACAAGTCTAATTGTATAGACGTTTATGAGGAAATTACTATCATTGTAAAACCATGCTCTAAAATTTGCCTTTTCGAGGGCTTATCTACTAAATTTCACCATATTCAACTGAATTCTTCTTTGAACTGAAGCGTACGTAAATCAGTCGCAAGGGCCCAGTCTCTGCTCAGCACATTGTTGGAGGGTTTGTTCTCCGGGGTTGCACTGGGGCTCCCCACCCACCCCATGGGCCTCAGTGCAACTGCACAGTCGCTTTTTACGCCCCTGTCGAACACAATGGGTCAAGTTGTGTCATTGTGTCGTGACGGAAGGTGAGTAAAATAGAATGATATTTAGTTGGTGGTAAGTCTTTTTCTCAGATCGCTCGCAGACGATAATCACAGATGACGACGTAACGTTTTGCCACACAGTGCCACGTTTGTCTTCAGTCGAAACAACTTGCCCCGCACTTTGCAAGAAAAATGTCATGGCGACGGAGTGATAAATAAATAGCATGTAGCGTATTATTGAACAACAGCGGGGGATGGATTCCCCTTAGAAGACTTCTGCATTGATAAAATGCAACGTCAATCGGCTGACTGTGCAACATTTGTACGTCATACTGGAACAAAGGTGACCTTTGACCTTCAAGTCTGCCAGATCGCGCCGCAACAGGAAATGCACTCTCGACTTCAACCGGAGCGAACGGTAGACGGCGTGAATCTTCACAGCGATTGGTGCTTATGTGTTATCTCATACTTCTATCTGCAGCAGCTGTAGTATCCACCTTTCCGGCTGACGACGTCAGCACTGGGTCCGCAGCTGACTCTGCAACAAAAGTGCTGGTGTTTATTTGACACATGAAAGGATACACTACAGCTGCTACTGACACCTACTTTGCTTATGAAATTATTGCTGTCATTGGAGCGCTCATTGAACTGACTGCTTTTGATCTTTGTCCAAACCTCGAGATTAGATAACACTTTGTTTTTTGTGGTTGCTTGTAACATACTGGTAACCAGAGCGATCTCAGTATCACCCGTGCAGAACGCATAAACACGAAAGACACTTGACAATAACAAGCTACGGCACAATCACTCGAGGCCAAGCGGTGACGCTTTTAAGACATGAATCTGCCACAATTATGTTTGGGAGCTGAGAACTGGCTTGAGATCAAATCAGAAAAATGTCACCTGGTAATGGAAAGAGCTATTTGTAAACTCATTTGACGTGACACCGGAGGGCAGACTGTGTGAACACCTTGTCCTGTCCCAACCGAATGAGACATAACATCAGTGGCGTTCCCTCTTGAGATATTCTTCTCTTCCCACAATGCAAACTGCTACAATCAAATGCAAGCACTCAGCTTTTCTTTTTCAAGCAGAGCGTGGACGGTGCTGCGTTTCTGTTAATATGTGAAGGAGGAGGAGGCCAATTCTTTGTTTTGTTGTTGTGCTTTTTGTTTACGAGATGTTCTCACATCCCAGAGATGGGTGGATATCGAGCGAGCGCTGCCCTGTAGGTATCAAAATGTATTTAAACCAGGTTACACCCATTGGCAACAAAACAACTCCTCTCTCCTTCGTTGCATACCTGCAGAGGCGTTGCGACATATATATGCGTGCGCCAGGTGTGGCGGGTCCTTCAGCGGCCGCTGTCGTGTCTCTTAAACGCTCCCGTATCATGATCACCATCTTTAATCTCCTGCTGTGTGAGGGCCTGCGAGCTCACAAGCTGTTGGATTACTTATCACACATGCCAGCACGCTTTTTTTTTTTCCTGCCTAGATTGCATTGCATTCTACGTACGTGTGTAAGTACATAGAAGTGTCGTTTGCTCACTTTTCCTTTATGTTTTTGTCACTTTTCCAGACAACTAAACACACCATCAACGCAAATAACCTAAAAAACAAGTCGTGAAACTGCACAAACACACATACAAGCGTAGCGGGCTGCATCTTTCAGCCGCCGTGCGTTTCTTTTCATTTTCTTGCCTACTTGACGCTCGCTGCGTTGCATAGAAGAGCATGTCGAGACACAGAGGGATCAGACGCTGGAGTGCTTGACAATGCGCCCGATTAAATCTATTCCCGCTGGTACAACAGGAGGGCCGGTGGCTGTGTAATTTACACTGCTGTCCAGCGGCTAAGTCAGCACGATCCACAAGGGTGTCGTCATCCCGCCCCTGTTCTCCCACTGCGTGGAATGAATCCAGTGTGTCTGAGCCCTGGCATGCACAAATGATTAACTGGTGGCAAAGAGAACTGATTAAGGAGATAAAGCTTGGCACACAATGGCCCCGGTGCTACACGTGTACCTGCACAACCAGAGCTTCCTCACGCAAGGGAATTATTCATGTCTGCTGATCATTCTGTTCATTCTGACACCCGCTGTGCCTGAGTTTCTTGGACGCACGAGATAGGGAAGGTGTATCAGTCTGTTGTGAGTTTACAGGATTGCATGTGGAGTCCTTCGGAGTGATTGTTTATCTCAGAATTTGATGACGGTGTGAAACAGCAGGACTACTGTCTGTTGCAATTTAGGGAAAGGGGCGACTGTGGCTAAGTGGAGAGCAGGGCCGTCCTTCAATCAAAGGATCGGCGGTTCGATCCCCGGCTCCAAAATTGCTCCCGTAGCTGCGCCTACGGTGCAGAATGTGATAGAATCTGAAGTCGCTTTGGATAAAAGCGTCTGCTACATGACTGTAATGTAATGGGTTTGGGTCACGTTGCTGGAAAATAAAACCATTGAAAGAGACTGAAGGGTGCAGAAAGTTACGTGGAATTCTTTGTCACGAAAGTAGCAAATTATAGCAATAACAATTCCACACTATGATACACAACACATACACAAGTATTATAGACCTAGCAGGGAGTGCCAATAGAAATGTATTTCGTTGAATCAAGGTGCAATGCGATGGAGGATGTGGCAGTGCGCTTTCGGAAGGTTTGCGGTTGGAGATGGATCGGACACCCGCTGGCCAAATGGAAACGAGATGGGCTAAGAAAGAATCCATTAGCATACATTATCAGTGGCTGGTAATAATCATTGACATTAACATGGTGTCCTTAAAAAGCAGTGCTCTCTCCACCGTGGAGCGGTGTCTTTTTTTGGTAACAGAGAAGGAACCCTATTTTTCCAGACCAGCCGCTCCTCAGAGGAAATCATTTTCTTTCATTCTTATCATGAGGAGTCACGAGTGTCAATAGAGTACAAACATGACGGTGGTTATTACAGCTTGCTGGTGGTTGAGCAAGATTTAATGATGGTAACCACAGGGAATCTTGCATGCATGATTGCACTTTGTACATGATCAAGTCAACTGAAATGGGAAGTCTTCATGCAGGCAAACTGGCGGGTACTGGTATCATTTCCATAGATGGAATGAAACTATTTTTGCTGTGCATTTAAAGATGTCACCTGATTAAACCGTCTGTGATGAAAGTGAAACAGACAAATAGAACAAAGATAAAAGGGGTTCATGTGATTTTGGAAAAGTACATGTTGGTGTGGCTCGACCAACTAAAGTGACCAAATAGAGCACAGCAGCGCCATCCACTGCTTTTTTTGTTTTTTTTAAACAACCTAAGACCTTTGCACAGTGGGAGCGAAATGAATAAATTACACGAAAAGGCGAAATACCAGCTCGCGAATATTTATATGAATATTAAAGGTTGGAATAGATCCTATTGACCCAGAGCAGCATCTGGTCGTCCGTATGAGGTAAACTGTTGTATAGCCTAAGATACGGGAAGCTGTTTTATTGAATTTCCTTTTAGCTATACGCTCAGACTGAATTTGAGTTCCCGCTGGTAAACGGTTGTAAATGTTTTGGGCTTTTATTGTGAAAGGTAAGACAGAAGAAGTGCGTCTGGTCGGCGCTGGCTTTGTCGAGGTTGAAAGGAGCAATAAAGTTTTGCCATCTTGGCGTGGACCACGGAACCTCCCTGTCGTTGGAAACTAGAGTGTACATTTTGAATATGTCCGTTCGCCGCAATGTGATTGGTGGATGCCTTCATTCGCGGTGCAAACACTCAACAGAATTGACCTCGCTTTTCTGTTTTAAAAGTACAAAATCAACAGTTCGAAACTAGAAACACCACCGTCATGGTAAAATGCCTCAGCCGGCCGGTCGAGTCGCAGTTTACATCCGTGCCTGACCAAAATGTCAAAACTTCATTGTACAAAAACGTGATTTGCGAACCCACAGTGACCTTTGACCACCAAGTTCTCATCAGTGCATCCTTGAGTCCAGGTGCAATTTTGTGCCACATTTGGAGAAATTCCCTCCAGGCTTTCCTGAGATATCGCACTCGCGAGGATGGACCACCCAAAAACACAATGCCTCCAACCACGGCCATTTCCAGCATATATATATATATATATATATATATATATATACACATGCCGACACCTAAAAACGCATAGACGAGAGACAAAAACTCACTACACCTGGGGAAAGCGACACATCACCTGCACAAACCTGTGTCCAACCAGTGAATCCGAAATTTGAGGCATCATCTTTCGCCAATGCCTTCATCTTCTCATCATTCTTTTTTTCCCACATGGAAAGGAACAAGAAGGGGGAACACTGTAGCTTTGCCCCCACAGTGGGCTCTTCTGTTTTCTTCTTATTCAGCAGAGTGAGGGAAGTCAGTTAGGACTTCTTTAACAGCAGTGGACGTCCTCTCCTGACAGATTCAGGGAGTTCCCCCAAAGTGTGTTTTCTGACTGCCTGAATACTGCTGTATTTACCACAACTGTTAGATTTGGCTTCACCTGATTACATGTTTGTTTTTTCCTCCTAACTTCTTCAGTAATTAAGCCTGAGGACACGTAGATAGCAGACAGTGATCAGAAACCTGGATAAACACGCTTCCTGATTGCTGCACGAGCAAACCCGACTGTGTTCTCTAGTTTGGCTTTTTGTGTAAAGGTCAGCCCAACTTTTTTTTCGAGCAGATATAGCGGTCTACAAATGCGCAGTTGGCCTGAGCGTGCATAACTGCACACTTGTTTTGTTTTTTTAAACACAACTTAGCGTGCCTGTCTAAAAAAACGGCCGATGATTGTTTTGATAGAAAAGGGTGACCGATACCTCCCTCAGCTCTTTCTGTACACAACCTCCCGACCCTTGGCTCTGTCCGAGCAAACACAGTCTGCACGCAATGCACAATGATTAACCCGCAGATCGTCTATCGGGGGAGGAATCGCTCTGTTAGCGCACACAAAAAATGAAAAATGGCTGAGTTTTCCCGTTTACAACGTGCACCCTTATTTTTCGTTCTCTCTGTGCTTCTTGTTGTTGTCTCCACTAAAGGAAAATCACCCTTGTCAAGTTCTCTCAACCTGGACATTTGGACATGGATTTTCCTTGGAAAATTAAAAAAACATTGATTTGAAGCCTAAAAATACGGTAAAGGTGACATTAACACAAGTAAACACAAGTCATTATACAGCCAATGTTGCCTACATGAGCTACTTTTACCACCAAGCTCACTAAACCAGCTTTGAGGCAACAATAATGATAAATAAAACACATGTATTCAATTAAACAACAGAGGTTTCTCATTGTTAACCCACGCCAAATTGTTGCAATTACCAATCTCTAAAATGGGTGATAACACAAGAAAGAGCCAATTCGATCCATTTCAACACGATTCTAAAGGACGTCATCTACAACAACTGATTGTGCTAAATGTCCCGATTGATGCCATCCCACTGCAAGCTACATACCTCGGCTCATTCCTTTTGGTTCCCAGAAAAAGGGTCTGAGTGAGACCTCTTTGCTGACATCATTCTGGGTGGATTACCCCTTGACAGGCTGGTTGACGGCCCCGTTGATTTGCAGAGAGAAGGTTTAGGTGCGCGCACGCATGCGTGTGTGTGTGTGTGTGTGTGTGTGTGTGCGTGTGTGTGCGTGTGTGTGCATGTGTGCGTGTGTGTGTGCGCGCGTGTGTGTGTGTGTACGTGTCTTTGTAGGGGGCAGAAAGGTTAATTTGTGTCATGCATGACTTGTTTTGCGTGACAAGCTTATCCATATCTTATTTCCCTATAGAAAAAAGGGAGTGGCTACCAGGACAAATGCCAAACTACACTCATAGTTATCCTATAGACAGAGGATAAGTGGGCAACTAATGACCAGTAAGATTGACCATATGATGAGAATGATGAAGTGAATTAATTTGCATATGGTGGTAATATTCACCAAGGTCAAATTACGAGATGATATTTTAGATGTAAATGCACCAGTTGTCAACAGAAGGGACCTTTTTGCACTTCAAATCGGTTAAAAGCTGCAATCAATATTGGGCCACAGGAGGGCAGAAGAAAGAAAACATGCGGACAGTCTGTCAAATTATCGCTGATTTAGCTGTGTGACATTCATCATCATCGAACTTAAATTGCAAGCGTTGTTTGCTCTGAGAGCTTTATAGATGAAAACAGCTGCTTGCTGCTGCTGATGAAGAGAATCAAAGCACAAACATGTCCTAACACCAAAAAGGATCAGCTAAAAATATATATATATGTTGCAGAGCTTTAGAGTGGAGGGCTACATTTCTTTTGTTTTTTCACTGTGAGCGACAGCTTTCACATTACACACAGCCATCTTATTCAAAGGTAATACAAACATATCGATTCGTGAAACTTTAAATACTTTCCTGGGATAAGGGTAGAATTCTTCCATGGCGCCATGCGGCCACGGCCAGACAGTTAATTAGGATCATTAGACTCAATTCACTCATTTTCTCTCTTGCAGCGGGAGGTGGATGGTGTGTGATGCTGCAGTCAGGATACACACCATCAGAGGGCATGTTTAAATAGAGGATAAGGAACTCTTTTTCTCATTTTGTAAAAAAAAACAAAAACATCTTCCTTAAGTCCAAAATGCATGTTTTAAGAAGACTTGTACCTTCTGATTCTGTTTTTGGGACACAGGCCTATGACATCTTGAATATTGTTTGATATTACTGGTAGAAGTAATGAATATGCTCTTTTAGGCCTTTTAATGGGCTTTTTTAATGTAATTTTTTTATTTATTTTTTTAACTTACTTTAATGATAAATGTCAAACTCAAACCACAACACATTATAATAATCTCTGTATGTGACCAGCTAGTGCTAGATGATGGTAAATGCCTATATATGTTTGATCATTTCATTGTAGGCATGTAAATTGCTTTGCTGTGGATTATGCACAGATTAAATTAACTCTATTTGTGTTCGGGAAAATACCACAGTGAACAAATCTATTATATGAGATATTCTTCTTTCTTTTTCTTGTTTTACTTGTAAGTTATGTTGATGTGCGCCATGTTCTGGTTATTGTAAGTAACAACTTTCTTTGATACCTTAGAGTTGACTCAAAGTGTATCTTAATTCCATTTAGTTTATTCTTAAAAAAAAATACAAATTAGTCTTAATAATGCGTTATGATGCAATGCTTTGATAAAGCGTTTATCACTTCTGATCAGAAAAAAAAAATCTCATTGTAAAACCAAGCTGTGCTGTTGTCTATTTTTAAGCCGTGATCCATTCTGCATGCGTTCCACTGAAGAACAAGCCACATATTCTCACACGCACATGACTCTCCTCAGACACGCAATTTAACGGGGCTTCCCATTGTGACCTCACCTTCCTTTGCCCTGCCTATCACGCTCGGTTATAACACCTCCGTGCTCCGCACGAGAGGGAGAGGTGACAGAAAGATGGATGACCGAGATATTTCCGCACGCAACTATTGTTGTTGCCGTGGAGTGCAGTAGGAACCCGAAACACAAGCATGAACCTGGAAATGAGCACGATATGTCTCCTTTAAAGTACAACTTCTATGAAACATAATGCAATGTTTTATCTTAAAGTACACGATAATATCAGAGGTAGTTAAAATTAGCGACACAACAGCCAGAAACATTAAAGTATCACTTACATAGTGATAGTAATGATTCAATATTATAATGAGAGGACACTGTCAGGGACCATTCTGCAATTCTGTACTTTCACTTTTTAAAATAAGTGCAAAACAAAAAGTACATTTTGTTTGCCAATACTTCTTTATCTTTACTTGTAAATTCAAAGGTTTTATGAATATCACACGCGGGTACGTTTAACAGGAACAGCAGGGTAAAACTAAAAAGTGACCGATTTTGAGAAACAAAACTGTATCAACACTAAAAAATAACCCTAAAAGTTCATGTGCAATCACCAGTACTCTGTGTGAATCATTTAACAGACGTTCCAGCACCGGGCGGTCGGAGTGGCGCACTGTAAATTGCAACCACAACCCAATGAAACAGAAACTTTAACACACTCCATGCAGCGAGGAGTATCGCTGTTTCACTTCTAAATCGAGTGCTTTGACCACATCGCACGTCCTGCTGGTCAAGCCATTGTTCTCTTTGGTAGTGGAGCAGCGGTGTCGCAACATGCTTGCGAGACTGAAGGTTTCGCTTTGGAATTTACAACTAACGGAGACTAAGTATTAAAGGGGCACTCCACCAACTTTACACATGAAGTTCAGTTTACATATGTCCTCTGTGGCTTTGGTGGGCGCTTTGCACCAAGGAATTATGGGAAATGTAGGCCCAAGAGTTCGAACCATGGTAGGGACTAAAAGTTATCTCAGCCGTTGCTGCTTTTTTGATTCTGACAATTCTTTTTTGACCTGTCTCTGGAGCGCAATGTTGGGCAGCAATGGGATTATAATTTGAAAGAGCTGATATCAGTCTGTTAACTCTGGGGGCTTGAGGTGGCTCTACAAAAAGAGGAGGATATGCGACTTCTCCACACGTTCTCATTAAACAACTCGTTAAATACCGTAGTTATGTTAATAAAAAACATCATGGATGGACTTAAACTAGTAAACTAAGTAAACAACGCCACTTAAAAACGGAGAACACGTCACAAACATTACCAATGTAACTTGAGAATAACTCCACACCGGTCTCCTGGTTGAAAGTCCTGCGTTTGTTTGACCCATCCTCCACCACTCCCGCCCACCATGTGTGCTTTTCTTTCGTCTTTTTATGACGTCGTCAAGAGCATTTTCTAATAATGATGGGTTCACATTGTAGTTTCATGCAAATGTGCAGTGATACTTGACAGATCATTGATGGGAAATTCCAATTTAGTTTTCCCGCTTCCTTAAAGCTCATGGGTACAGCAGTGCTGGATGAGCAAAATACTTTGGTATCTTGTTGGACAGCGTTTCAGCCGGGCAGCTTGAGGACATGTTCTGATATTTAAGCAAGTATTGTGTGAAGTATTATTTAAGAACCCCACCACGTCATTGACTTTAAAGGAGGGGTATTCTATTTTGAGCAGGAAACAAAATAAAGGTGGTGAATAAGCGTTAAAGAAGGAGCAATGGCCAGTGTAAAATGCAAGAAAATGCAATATTTTAATATTTTATCATTATTGTGATCTTAAGTGTTTTGAAGAGGTTTCGTCGCTTCGTGACAGGCCCACAGAGGCACATTCATTCAGTCAGCTCGCGCTAAAACATGAAACCCCACACAAAGAAAAAAAACAACCTCCTGACAGCGGCGGTATGCAAAGGCTGTCACACGGTGAAACGGATGTACACACCTGCTCTGAAGGTGCGTGACAGCCTTTGCGTGAGTAGAAATGAACAACCTTCACATGTCATTACACCTGCTTTTATGTCCAAGAATTTAGGAGGTATATTGCTGAGGGCAAAACATTTTTTTTCCCCCTCCCTAGTTCTGTGAAACGGCCAGAGAGGAAACTAACACCGCACACCTCCAGCTCTGCATTCCAGCTCGTCCTGTGCATCCTGACATGACCTGCCTGCTCTGGCTGTGGTCAAATCTGCACACAGCACGAGTCTTCACTAGTAACCTGTAATCTCTTTAATCTGCTTCAGAAGTTAGGAGAAACCCTCACTACAGAGTCCCCCCCCCCCTTACTTCGGCTGCAGAAATCGAAGCCCAAGAGCCTTGAAAATGGCGAATTCGAAAGGTGAAAAAGTGCAGTTTTCAGCACCGTTGTGTGACATTTATAGTTGCCCCCCGTCTCCAGCTGTGAATGCCGCTCACCTGCTGGGATCGGACACACACTCCTGCAGCCTGAGCACCCGCTGAGAATGCAGCCGGCCCTCACCTGCAGGCGGTCCACCGTGGAGTTGCGCGTTCATCTTTAATCAGGCTCATTTGCATCCCCGTGGAACACAATCGCACTCCCACGTCCCAGATTTTTAAATGCATTGAGGCCCACCGCACTGTAGTGAAATGAGTAATGATCCCCTCGTGGGTTTGTGTTTTGGTCAATGTAGCACAGCTGACATGGGTTTCTCTTTTCAGCCACAAGAGCGACAGGATGCCACTGAGGGCACTCCCTGTAGAACCATTGTGTCCCTCAGAAGCAGACAGCCCTGCGTTGGTGTTTAGGCATGTGGCGTATTGTTGCAACTGTAATATTATTTAGGGGGTGCAGGGGGGAGTACAGAGAGAGAGACAGCTATGTGTAAAAGGCATACAGTGTGTAGCTGTGTGATTTATTGGATCAAAAGCTGGCTTTTCTCTCTAAATGTGCATGGTGTTCTCAAAATGTTCATATTAATTATTTATTTTTCTATTTATTTATTTTGTATTATTATTAATATATATTATTCACAAAGACAGTGTATAACTGTTTCTGTAAAAGCTGGGAGAATTAAATCACTGCTCAAATTAAACGTCTCTTTTTTCCCCATTGTCTCACTGCCCTGACTTCAAGTTAAACAATTGAGCGATGCCAGGCTCCTCTCTGGGTGGGCCCCGCTGCGTGTTAGAAAGCGTGACTTATAGTTTGCCTTGTTTTATAAGTTCAAGTTTTCATAACTTGTTTTGCCGTTTTGTAGGTCCTCGCCATGTGCGGCTGATCTGTGCGGCTGATCAGTCCGGCCCCACGCACCGCGTTGCATGACTGCAGTGAATGAAGCCTGAGTGGCAGATTGCATGACTCCAAAGCCCCAAGATCCTTAGCATTTACAGAAGCTATAGCGCGCAAATATGTGCACCTTCGTGCCCAAGCAGCGGGAGAGAAAAAAAGAGAGAGAGAGAGAGTGAGAGAGTCTCGCGTGCTGCGCTCTTTGTTCTGCGAGTTTAAGACCCTTGTGTCTTTTCCAGAGGCTGCCGCCTTCGCGTGACTTGACCAAGCAGATTTAGGATTGTCCAGAAGACCGGGACCCTCCCCTCTGTACGGCAGCTCCGCTTCTCACGCAACCTGCAGCACCAGAGGCGCAGTCCCGCGGCGCACAGAGATTTAAGACGCATCATTTAAGACGTGCAAACAATAATTAAAATCCCCCAAATGATAACTTTTACAAATATATATATATATGAGTCTTTGTGTACCAGGCAGTGATTTCAGTCTCGATTCCATTTTAAAGGATTTTCATATTGTCTGATCCAAATCTCAGAATTAACGAGGGACTAAATACAATTGTTAAATATCCAAAAACGCAACATTACACTGACACTTTCAGATTCTAAATCTTCAATGAAATGGTTACTTCGAGGTTAATCTCAATGCAAAATGATATTCCTCTGTACAAAATGTGTTATATTGGTGATAAAGTACATTTACCATAGAAATCAATCTGTTGAAAATCCTTTAAATAAATGAGTTTGTATCAAATATGCTCAATGTGAACATGCGGACAAAGCAGATCAATAATCCTACTTTCTCTGTGTTATTGAGACAGTCACACGTTTTGATATCTATGGAAGCAGAAAAACAAAATCTGTCTTTTCTCCATCGCCGACTGTCACAGGTCACAGATGTTCGTTTAACACCTGTTGCGCAATGAGTCCGGACAGAGTGTCTGCACGACCGCGTTTGGGACTGCTGCAGACATATATAGCCTAAACTAAATTGAAACAAATTAGTAAGGATTATAGTTCTCATTTCTCAGCTCATCTATCGACTGACGTTATCAGATATTCTTTTTTTTTTCAAATCCCCCAAAAGGCACAGAGCTTCTTGGGAAATTCTCTGTGGGTATAAAAGGAGACAGAGGAATGGTATTGAACTCATATACCCTTTGCATTCTAGCTGCCCCCCCCCCCGCACCCACTCATCCTCCTCCTCAAAGGGGAGGTGAGGGTTTGATCACTGTGCTCTCACGCAACTGGTCAATCTTTAACTCCAGCGGAGAACAAACAGGGACAAGCACGACATGGCATTTGACTGTTGTGTCAGGATTTAAAGCCGCCTGGGTGGTAGCTGCATGTGCAAGTTGTCGCAAAACTCCTATTCTCACGCACCAAAACCTCGATTGTGTCACTGCGGGGCAAACAGGACTGACTTTAGAAGTCAAAAAAGCCAACTCACTGTTCCATTATTTCGAGAGGAAATACAAATTGTCCTGACATTTAGGCTATAATTGCCTTTGATGTATCTGTGATGGACCTTTTTTTTCTTGCAAAAGACATAATTCGTCTCGGTCTCGACCAATAAAATCAATTTGACCACAACGTTGACAACAAGCTTTCCTGATTCGAGTCATTTTGAAATCACAATACACGTCAGCTCATCGAAGCAGCGACCTGCCATAATTCATTTGTGAGAGGTATTGATAGCCGAGTGGATTCGATTTTGTTTTAATGTTGATTACAATTTAGAAGGTTACTGCATCAAGGAGCTGGCACTGATGAGATCAAAGCGCCGGTATTTTTTATAGGCATTACAATTATAACGTATACTATAGTCCAGATATTGTAATATATATATATATATGTATGTGTAATAGTAGATAACATTTTATAAAACAACCTAAAAGCTTTCTTTCAGCAACTGTAAAATATGCAATTTCTTCATTGACATGAAGTCTTGCAGGCACACACGCACGCACGCACGCACGCACACACACACACCTTTTCTCTGTGCTAAACTTCATTCATGACAAACAGAGAGAGCGAGGGAGGAGGGAAGGGGGGGGGGGGTTACGTCATGAAGAGCAGCCAATGAAGCTGTGGAGCGCACTATAAGAGCAAGAGCCCATTCTCTGCTTTGGAGACATTAAGAAAGTAAACTCGTGCATTAACTCTACTAAACGAGATATATTTTTTTCCTGACTATCTCTCTGCGATCACAGCATTGCTGCTCCGTTGTTGCTCCACTAAGGTAAGATTATTATACATGCACATGACGACACATTGGATTCCAACTGAGCAAACAATGTCAGAGTGATAAGAGCAAAGTGCTGAGTGCAGATTTTTTTGTAAGCATTGCTGTTAATAGTTACGCGTCTGGTCTTCTTTGCAGTTGCACCTTTTTAACGTACACCTTCTTTTGAATCACTGTGTTGTATGAATAGGCTTTCTGTGAGTCATGGTATAGTGGTAGTGAACTCGATTATGTTGTATATAGCATTGTGAAAACAAGTTTTCTGCAGCATGCAAACTTATAGAGTCTAATTAATAACAAACAATCTGTGCGCCTTTACTTGAGTTACTTCACAGTTTATGGCGCATGCAGTCAACATGTTGCACAACACTTCTCCTCCTCCCTGCCCTCACTACTTTAATGCCGCTCCTATTTAATTTCCAGGTTGTGCAGAAGCCAGTATACAAAAAAAGAAAAAAGAGGAAGTCGTCATCATGGTGCTTACGATACTACCATTTATCGGTCCGGTGTCGGTATCTGAGAGTCTGGTTGCCATGACAACGTTGTGTCTGGTCTACCTGATCTTCAAGTTTTTCCACACCGAGATCCCCGAGGGGCTCCGTCGGCTGCCCGGCCCGAAGCCCCTGCCCATCATCGGGAACGTGCTGGAGGTGGGCAGCAGGCCCTACCTGAGCCTCACCGCCATGAGCAAGCGCTACGGCCACATCTTCCAGATCCAGATCGGCATGCGCCCCGTGGTCGTGCTGAGCGGCATCGACACGCTGCGCCAGGCCCTCATCAAGCAAGGGGACGATTTCGCCGGCCGACCCGACCTGTACAGCTTCAGGCTCATCAACGACGGCAAGAGCCTGGCCTTCAGCACGGACCAGGCTGGCGTGTGGCGTGCTCGCAGGAAGCTCGCCTACAGCGCGCTGCGCTCCTTCTCCACCCTGGAGGGCACGACCCCGGAGTACTCTTGCATGCTCGAGGAGCACATCTGCAAGGAGGGCGAGTACCTGATCGAGCAGCTCAACGCCGTCATGGTGGCCGACGGCAGCTTCGACCCCTTCCGCCACATCGTGGTCTCCGTCGCTAACGTGATCTGCGGCATGTGCTTCGGCCGCCGCTACAACCACGACGACCAGGAGCTGCTGAACCTGGTGAACCTCAGCGACGAGTTCAGCCAGGTGGTGGGGAGCGGAAACCCCGCGGACTTCATCCCGGCTCTCCGGTTCCTTCCCAGCACGGTGATGAAGAACTTCAAGAGAATCAACGCGCGCTTCAACGCGTTCGTGCAGAAGATCGTCAGCGAGCACTACGCCACCTATGACAAGGTACGCGTCTCTTCCACGTTTTTAATTGAAAAATGATACACTGTCCCCCCCCCCCCCCCCCCCCACACGCACTTCAATCGCTGCATATGAACGTGTATTCATCTTCTTTCAGGACCACATTCGTGACATCACCGACTCCCTCATCGATCACTGCGAGGACCGGAAGCTGGATGAGAACTCCAACGTCCAGATGTCAGATGAGAAGATTGTGGGAATTGTCAATGACCTGTTTGGAGCTGGTAGGTTGAATTTCTCCATATGTTGAATGATCTGATCAAGAAGTATGAATGAATGAATGAAGAAGACAGGTGTCCTTACAAAGGTCTTTCTCTTCCAGGTTTTGACACCGTTTCCACGACCGTGTCCTGGTCAGTGATGTACTTCGTGGCTTACCCGGAGATACAGGAGAGGCTTTATCAAGAGCTGAGTAAGTACAGCTATGTTTTACACAAAACACTTCCTCGGATAGTCCATTCACATTACGAAAACTAGTATCAAAACCAGTAATGCAGGAAAGCTCATTCCGATCTCTTCATTTTTCCAGAGGACAAAGTGGGTCTGGATCGCACTCCCCTTCTCTCCGACAAACCCAACCTGCCCTTTCTGGAGGCCTTCATCCTGGAGCTCCTTCGCCATTCTTCGTTCCTGCCCTTCACCATACCTCATTGGTGAGATTCATCTCCTTTTTAAGATGCATGACAGTGCGACACATGCAGGTGGAAATGTGTGTTAATGACATGCTAAACTCTCACGGGACCAGCACAGCACGTAAACCTAGATGTAAACCTGCAAATATGCAGCGGACTAACACATTGCCCTTTGTTTTTTCAGCACCACCAAAGACACGTCTCTGAATGGCTACTTCATTCCCAAAGACACCTGCGTCTTCATCAATCAGTGGCAGGTCAACCAAGATCCGTAAGTTTCCTAATTAAAACAGTTTAAGATGACTGATACAGCTGCTCAAGTACAAACCAGTTATATTATTGTGCAGCACATCTTATTTTCTTCATCCTCTTCACTTTTCAGCGAGCTGTGGAAAGACCCGTCCACCTTCAACCCGGACCGCTTCCTGAGCGCCGACGGCGCCCAGGTCAACAAGCTGGAGGGGGAGAAGGTGATGGCCTTCGGCATGGGCAAGCGGCGCTGCATTGGCGAGGTCATCGCACGGAACGAGGTCTACCTCTTCTTGGCAATCATCGTCCAGAAACTGCACTTCTACGCGATGCCCGGAGAGCCGCTGGACATGACCCCAGAATATGGCCTCACGATGAAGCACAAGCGCTGCCACCTCAAAGCAACGATGCGAGCAAGGAGTGAGCAGTGAAGCTATTTCCAGTGTGTGTGACTCAATAGGTGGTGTTAAGTTGCCACCGTATGGAGGGCACTGTTAGGATATCAGTCAGCGAAAGAAGCATCTTTCTCAGAATGTAATGCACCAGATGCAGATTTTGAGCTGCAGAGCTAAGGGCATTGAAGCAGATGAGTAAAATGTGCAGATTGTCAGAGATGTCTCCGTTTGTGTGAACATATCTTTGTCATGTTTTTTTTGGTTCTCTAAGAGATATTCCTGCACATGGTTGGTGCTTCTCAGTGAAGTATAAGGAGATACCCGATTTTGTGTGTATATCAAGTTCATTTTGTATTTTATAAAGTTGTTTCTTTATGTGCCTATTGTTTTGAGATACATCGTTTTGCTGTGCATCTGTTTGAAATATCAGGGCACCAAAAGAGTTCCAGTGATTTCTTGGAATATACTAGTAGGCGATACAATTTTGTATTTTCTATCTCTAATGTGATGATTGTACAGCATGTAAGGACATGTGATCCTTTAATCAGCCACACAAATAAACTATGTTGTAATGATCATCTTGTTCCTATCGTTTGCTTGATTTGGAAAAAAACAAAACACAGTAATGGCCCTCACATAAAGATGGAAACGGTCACCAGTTTAATTAAACTTCAGAGAGAAAGCGAGAGAGAAAGAATCACAACAAACCCACGTGGGAGATAAAGGAAGTGACGTCGCGCATCGAACCGGAAAACGGCACAAAAAACAGCTGCAGCTTTCCTTGAGACCACGCTACAGATTTATCGACAAGGTACATGTGTCCGTTATCGACTGAATATACGCGGGTTGAGTATTCAAGAGAAGTAAACACTGGAGTTTACAACAGTCCGCTTAGATACAGAGGCGATATAGATGTAGAGGCGAAGCTAATGTTAGCTGTCCAGCTAGTTAGCGCAGCATACCGGTTGTACAGTGTAGTTAATGTTGTGATTTTCCGTATATTATTCTGAACACTGCCCTTATATGGGTGTTATGCTATGGTTAGTTCCCCCCTCCACGTTTTTGATAGTCAATTCTACCTCAGACACACGCGAAAAACCTTTTTAAATGAACGGTAACGTTAAGCTAATATTCGCACAAAGCTCGCTAACGGTAGTGAAGCTCATTATAATACGTCGAGCACCTAGTAACAGTACGCTGTCAGTGTTATCAGTTATCCCAGTTGAAGTCAAATTTAACTGTCTTTTTAACTGTAGTCTTCTCTTCGCCGGTGGAAGTAACGTTAACTCACAAATGAGCAAACGGTACATTGCAGTGGTGCAGCGTGGACCAATTAGCTAACTAGCTAATTAAGATCAGGTGCTGCAACGTTAGTGGACAGAGTACACCGGCAGCAGACATGACGCTTTGTTTACAGGGTAAAACATTTCTCCATACATTTAGCAACACTTAATAAGATAATTAATTAATTGTTAAAATAATCTCCACATTTTTACAGCACACCAATTCTAAAATACTTATATCAGCCTCTAAAATGTCTGTTTCAAAACTGTCAAATATAACTCCTCCCAGGTTGCTAAAACCCTTAATATCCTCATTGTACTCGATTGCAGTGACGGACCTGGCTGAAATAGACATGAAGTTACCGTAGGTTGATTTCTCTTGTTTGTGTTTGCACCATATGATTCACAGCGAACAGAATGGCCACAGACTGGTTGGGTAGTGTTGTGTCTATAAACTGCGGGCTGACGTTGGGAATTTATCAGGGAGAGGTGTCATCTGTCGATCACGCCAGCCAGACCATCTCGCTGAGACAGCCCTATCACAATGGTGTCAGATGTCCTCTTCCCGAGGTCACTTTCAGGTAAGAAAGAAGAAGGATGCGCACACTCTTTCTTCATCATGCATCAACAGAAAATACACAGATTCAACCAATTCACCATGGCGCTTTACATTGGGCAATGTTTGTTGGTGGGAACCAACAAGTCTCTAATGTTCACATTCAGCCTGGAATGGGATTTGTAATTATTACCGCAACCAAAGAGATTATATTTTGGTGTGAAATGTTGTTAAAAGGTCTAAATGACATTTGGTGAAAATGGCTGACAAACAAGTGATCTGTTTTTAATGCATGTTAGATATAGTAAAACAATTTCTTATTACAAAACTGCTTTTGACCATTTTGTTGTTCTTTTCTTTTTTACCTTTTTTTATTTTACTGGATGAAAACAAATCTGCCACATATATATATATATATATATATATATATATATATATATATATATATATATATATATATATATATATAAATATATAAATATAAAATCGCCGTCTATTTTAAATTCAGGTCCAGCTCTAGATGCTGATTTAAATACTTTTGTTTGTTTTGTACCAAATTTTTGGATTGTGCGGCCTTGAAACCCGTATGTCTTTAAATGTTAGTGCTTTTCCCACCCAATGTGCTCAACGGGCCATGTCTGATCCTTTTATGCTTTGGCATGCTGACTGAAAATTGAATTGCAGTTTGAGCTCTAAGTAAGCTCAGTCATTTGTTTTTGTCTTCTATAGTGCCATTGATATCAAGGAGTTGAAGTTCCTAGATATCCAGAATACAGTCAAGAAGCCCAGCCCCGGTCAGAGAGCTGCAACAGAATCCAGCTTCATACCTTCAGCACGCCATGGTCAGAGTAACAGAGTCGCTCTCCCTCATGTGACGAGCAGCAGCTCCCACTCCAGCACTGCACCAATCACCATCCTACGCAAAGGTAGGCAGATGGGTGAGCCTGGGTTTCATCACACTTCCCGGTTAACTGTCTTTGACAGACAAGACTGACATTAGAGTTTTATAATGCTTAATCAGGAGTGGCAGTGTAGAATGCCACATAAAGAAACATCTCATTAATTGGTAATGCCTTTAATTGAAACTAGGAGAATTGAATTGTTTGACATCTCGTATGTAATTAATGTCATTTGGCGTTCTAATGAGTAATGGATACACAAAGTTTGCTCACAGCATCAGCAGCAGATAACACAATCGGGTTTTGTCACGAAGCCTGCGACACCCAACACTGCAGCTGATAAACAAGCTGCAACAAGTGGACAGTGTCCAAGTGGAGCATGATTGTGCAGTGCAATATGAGAAGATAAGAAAAGCTATTTTTTTTTTTTCACAAATGTTCCAAAATATTAAGTCAGTTTGACACACCTTTTCCTAGGAAAGACCCATTTATTTAAAGATTTTGCTTACTCACTGTGTAGCTGCATTTCACAGTCCTATTGTTGCAAAGTTCACAATGGGAGTCATGTGTTGAATTTACCACAGCGATGGCCAAACAGCACTCCTCTGTTGCGCAACAGAACATGGATATTGTTTTTTGACTGAAGGAAATGTGACGCACAGCAGTGTCACAATTTGCCCATCTTCTTTTAGAAATGTCAAATATGTGACCGACGACGGGCTAAAAATGTAAAGTCACCCAACATTGCTGTTTTTGATTGTACAACAGACGTGCGTGATGTTTTCTAGTCCACAATGGGAAGGATTTTCCGGCCTCCGAATTTTGTGTAAAAGTACCAGGATGTGGGATAGACTCCAAAAAAATGATATTGCCCTTGTTCATGGTAATAAAGGAACATGTCACGCAGTGCAACATTGTGGCTCATTGATGTGTTTTTAACACGTCCACTGCATACATCCTTTAGTAGTCCCATGATGAGGATGGCAAGGTCCCATGGGATTTTCAGTGTGACAGCAATAAGAAAAAGCTTATAAAATGTAAGATAGGCTTGTAATAAATTCAATTCAAATTATTGCAAGTAGGAAATATTGATCTCATATGTTATGTACAATTGTGTCTTATTTTAATATTTTTACTCCCTGATTTAACCGTCTTCCAGGCTTTTGCCTCACGAGATGAGTTTTGTCAAATAATCTATTTGTTTTTGTCAAAACAGCTTTAATAGTAAGAAATAGTAATGAATAAACCAGCTGTTTAATATCGTCTCTATCATGTTTTTATGTTCCATCTTTAATCCCTAATGTTTTTGTGTAAATGTAATATGCCACGCTGAACACCCATGTGCAGTCCTTTTTGTTTACCTTTTTTCTTCTTACGTCTCCGGCTTCCACTGGTAACCCTGTGTTTACCGTCACGTTGCTATGAATTGTGGGTAATTCCCTCCGGCAAAGTCTGCAGATATGCTGATTTACGGAAAGGGTTCTTAAAGTGCTTGAAATGTCTGCAAGAGAGCCTTCAAACCCTCGACAATTTGATAGTGGGACACGGACTTTGCGGAAACGCGCATCAAAGTCCTTGAGTGTGGAGATTGGGATTCGGCCATATTTTTTTTTTTTTCTTTTTTTTTTTTTACTTTTTGACTGCAGCCATGGTAACAGGAAAACCAAGCAATGCCGTGCAACACAGTGGCCCTAGCCAAAACATTCTGCCTTTGTGACGCTTATATCATTGTTGATATTAGAGCTCAGACTGTGTAGAGGAGTTGATTCAACTCAGTAGTAATGGTTGTGGTTTGTAGTGTTGATAAGCTGGTTTCTTGGCCAGTGTCTTAGTCATTAGGGGCGATACGGGTCAACTTGTGACCACTGTTCCTCCTCTGGCAGACGTCGAGTCATTTGAGAACGGAATACGAGTCATCTGTAGCTGTCTATGTAGCAATGACTCTCTATGTTCAAAGTTTAGAGGCTGTATCATGTCATGCTTTTGGATGTTTAGTTATTTTCTAACTGTGAGAAAAAGCTTATTATAAAACCTTCAATTTAACGTAGTTTCGCTCTTATGGCAGCAATTTGTTCTGGTTTAGTTTATGGAAATCAACCCTCTTAATATCCAAAATGTGGTTGAACAACCTTTAAATAACCATTAAATTGAGGTGAGGCCCGTTCTGCCGTCACATGTTGATACAGAAATGCACATCTGCATTCTCCCCGTCCCACATTTGTACATGTACCCTGTGAACATCAGAATGTGTTGCTCAACCTCCCTGATTAGATAAAGCCTAAAAACAGCATTTTGTTCTTGTCAGCAGGAAGTCTGCTTGGACAGCTCCGTGGCCTCTGCCAGAATCAGTTAAAGCCGGCTCACTTTCACACTCAGGATCACTAAACAATGGAGGAGTCAGAGGTCAATAGCATTGGCTATAATAGACTCTGCGTAATGTTCTTCAGCCGGGTTGTAAAAATGCCCTCTGCTATGGCGCCTTTCCTGTGCATGGAAGAGGGAGCTAGCACAAAAGGAAGACTGTCTTCTACTTTTTTTTTTTTTTGGTATTTGTTTCTTATGAAAATAAATAGGTTCATATTGCTCTCATTTTTTGTTTTGTGTCAGCAAGACTCGTAGCTATTCACTCCCACCGTGTCACTCATTCCTATACAGCTTGAGCATCGGACCCTGTGGGGGCTGAATCTCACCCCATTGGGAGAAGGCCAGATCACATGGCCAGCTGCTGTTTACAGTGGACACGCTGTGATAAGAAATCTACCAAGACTGGTTTACAATTAAAAGGAATTTAATCCACTGATGCAAGTACAGTATTTACAGTGAAGTACACTATTTCCATGAAATATTAAATCAATAAAACCCCGTTTGCAAAAACTCAACTCAGCTCCTCAGGTAAAAAACCCGTCCGTCCTCTGAGAGCCATCACGTGAGAGAGAAAAAGACTTGAAATTAAACCATCCACATCCGTTCAAAACGCCTCCTCTTCCGTTTATCCCAATTCCTATTGGCTAACTTCCAGGAGTGTATTCGCCTGTCTGGCTTTCTGTCCCTGCGTTTACTAACACATTCAATGACTGTCAGTTATGGTTCAATCCCTCTATGATAAACATTCCATATAATAGATAAGACTTTGCAACTTTTGCATAAGCTTCATGTCTCAAATTCTCCATCTAGCTACTAATCCTAAAACACTTTATGCTTATCTTAATTATGCATTTCCAAAACGCTTATGATTATGACTAATTATGAATTCTTAATTATGAATTATTAATCACTTTTATTATATCTACTGAACATACAGTTCTATGCTCAAATTTCTTACAACCCCCCCCCCCCTGACGGTTCCCATAGCGTGCTAAAGGCTCGTACCAAAGTTCCTCTTTACAATATGTGTGTGACTAAGATCAATAAACATTCCCCCTCCCTCCCCGTGTCTGCTCCTAAAGAGGAGGTCATGCAAAAGCCAGGCTTTCGTGCCTCGGTGCCCTCCCGCTCGCTCTCTCTACACATCTCTCCCTCCCGCTCAGCACAGGAAACCCCCCTCCCTGACAGGAAGCCATGTTGTCCCAGTGAGCTCGGAAGGCAAAAAGAAGCATTATCAATTGTGGAAGCAATGTTTACCTTTTTTTTTTTTTTTTTTAAACGTTTAGCTCTCAGGCTGGTGGCAGGGGAGCTAATGCCCAAATTGCATGAGGCCAAAGTGCTGAGTGGCCTGGGCAGGGTCGGTCCTTTCACACGCAATGCCATGCTCCCAAGAAGCCCCCCGGCCACATTCAAGGGAAAGCAGGGAGGGAGTGTTGCTTATACAAGATCGCGGATTCCAGAAATGGTTCTCTGAATATCTGCCGTTTATCTTTCTGGGAGAGTAGGATGGGAATTTAGAAACTGCTTTTGTGAATGATGCGGAGTAGAATTCCAATCAGACCAAGCAGATCTCATTAAAAGGGCATTTTGGAAGAGGACCATACGACTATGCCCTTCTGAAAAGCGTTCCCAAAACCAGCATTCTACCTCTATATATGGAGTGAAATTGTCTGCAGTTCAGTGTTTTTTTTGTTTTTTTTATATCGCTGCTTTAGATTTCTTGTAAACCATTGTGGTATATGTTTATTGGAAAGGTTGTTTCTGTGCATCCATGTTTTATTTAGCCTCGCGCTCCTGTAACTCCACACTTTCACACGAGAGCTTCCCAGTATGATTACAGATGTTTGTATCCAAACCCATATCAGCTGATTTCTTGATGTCAGTGACATGACAGCACTCTGGTGAAAAAGGACTGTAGTTGAAATTGAATATCGGATGTTTAGTGAACAGTTGGGAGATCGCTTAAAAATAGTCACTAATATTCCCTACATTGATCCGTTGTCTCACTTAAGCACTGTTTTAAATATCTATGTGTTTAGCGGTACAGTTTCACCATCGCCCACATTTCACTCTGAAATATTCCTGACCTGTGTACTAATTTGTGGTGGCAAGTTTGTCAAAACGGAAATCGGCGAAGTTCACGCTCAGTCTCCCCGCTTGTTTTTCAGTAGCCTGTTTGACTTGGCGCTCTGCCCGGTTCATTCACTTTTTCTGATTTGCAGCATGACAAAACACTTCCTTGTAAATAAAGACATTGTTGGCGTGTGCTAATAAGCCGCTGGCTTTCATCCCTGTACACACAGGTGAACACGCCAACCCACAACCCTTCTCCCCAACAACATGCTGCTTTGCTTGCTTCTTGTAATTAGTAAATCACAGATGAATACTTGTGCACTTGTTAGTGTATAGAGCGGGGTTAAGAACGTTAATATTTGTGGAAGAAAAACAAATCAGTGCTGTCTGTATTGGTGGCCTCATTGTGATATTGAGTCAGTTTCTCGAATTAGCTTCTAGTCGGGTTAGTGGCTTGGTATCGATACCAGTGTACTGTGACTGAGCCGCCCAGTATCTTGCGTGAGAGAGTCCAAAGTACCTTAGCTGCCACAGTGACAGTAGCGTGAGACTGTGCCTCTCTGTCTCCCAGTTAGCGTGAGAGCTCAGCATCGTTGGGGTTGAAGGCCAGGTTTTTCCAGTTTTTCTTTTCTTTTCCTTTTTTTTTTTTTTGTTCTCTGTTTACATATGTAAACTTTATTGAATACCGCTCGGTCAGCCATTGTATGTTTTGTGCATCTGCTGTGTTTTGTTCTCGGCGGGTTAAAGTAACCGACCGAGATGATAAGGAAAGTACCAGACAGAGTTGTGAGACGAGCAATCGAGCCAGAATGTTGAACGTGCTGAGCGCAGTAATTTATTGTGTTTGGATCACACCATTTACAGCCCGATGTACAGTAAGACTGCTCATAGAGCCTTTCGGAAGCGATTAGGATGTGAGCAGAGAAATGGGAGGATTTCTGGGTTATCTGTGTATTTTGGGTTTGAGATGAAAGACAAGATGGGCCCTTGTTAGCCCGGAGCAAAGCATCGTACTCTCTGTCAAAGACCCTCAGTTTATCAGCTGTAGTGATCCTAAAATACCTTTTCTGGAAAGGTGTCAGTGTTTTCTCACAGATGCATCTTGAACTCGGGGATATATTGAAAATTTCCGTAATACTTTTTTGACAAATGGCTTGCAGCTTTTATGTAGCTTTACGCAGCTATAAAAACATTTTAAACCGTTTTTGTCATTTGTCAGCAATCCTATAAAGACACATTTTATATAATGTGTTTTACTATATTGTCATTAAATAAGTTTATACACCAGCCTCCATTTAAGAGTGCCCACAGGGGAAGTTATAGTAGATGACCAACACATTAACCTGCTAACAACTATATTGCTTCCATATTCCCATGTTTATATGCTAAATAGTGGGACTTTAAGTAAGGTGTTGCCAAAATGTCTCCTTTATATTTTTGGGCATCAACCTTAAAACGTCAGTTACTGCTGGTTATCATAGATGCAACTCAATTCACGATTAACTGGTTGAATTAAAGACCAATTATCGTTTTTGATTAGGTTATTGTCGGTCAACATTTTTACATACAGAAGTAAATGTGCAATAATGTGGGTGGAAAATTTTGATGATTCAAAGTTGAATCAAGCAAACTTATTCAGTAAACATTCTGCATTCAAATGAAGCAGTCCACATGGATTTTTGTTCATACCAGTGTTTCTTCATTTATTTAGTTATTTCAGTGCAGTAATAAATCATTGCACATCGAGTCGGATGTGATTATTTGGACGTCCATTTGCTAATGATTGCGATGTCTCTTTCTACCAAAGTACCCTGGACGTGAGCCAAGTGAATTTAGTATTTTAGTTTTCTTCATTGGCGAAGCATGACAAAACACAGGTGATTTGATAGCGGTGGACAAAACAATGAGACAAATATGATATTACATTACAAGGACTGTCGGGAAGTCTAAAGGTGGGGCAGGTGGATGACTGACTCGTGTCTTTTTGCTTCCATCAGCCCCGACAGGTCCATCTAACAGCAGAGGGGCGACGCAGGCCACACAAAAGAAGAACAGTGTGAGGAACGGAGGCCCGACGAGGACGAGGGATGACGAGTGCTTCGGAGCCGGGACCGACGAGAACATGGATGCAGACTTCGACTTTGAGGGGAACCTGGCTCTGTTCGACAAAGCCGCCGTCTTCTCCCAGATCGGCAGCACCGGCAGCAGGGCGCAGCATCACAACACGCAGGGCGATCAGAAGCCCCTGTCCTATCGCCATGATGAGAATATCCTGGAGGCGAAGCCCGTCATATACCGGCAGATAACGGTGCCCCAGCACGGGGGCAAAGAGTACTGTACCGGTGAGAACAAAACGCACGCGCGCACACACACACACACACACACACACACACACACACACACACACACACACACACACACACACACACACACACACACACACACACACACACACACACACACACACACACACACACACACACACACGCCTGTGTAGGAGGTAATGTACTTACAGCCTCTCGATTCCTTTCGTATCGTATGTTCAGTCGATATATATTGACTTGATGCCAGTCCTTTTTTTTGTCAGTCACAATGCTAGTTTTTAGAAACAAGGTGTGTGCCGAGAAGAGTTTGTCCGCTGCAGTTTTGTATCTATGATATGAGGACAGAAACGGAATAAGTCGGGGTTTGTTCAGAGCGGGTCTTAAGGTTATTATGGCGCCACATTTTATCAGTGCGCATGCCAGCTTTGTGCACACAGTTTGTTTTGGAAGGACTATTTTATTTTTTGACCGTGTTTAATCTGTGACCGAACACCCGTTTGGAAGCACAGTTACAGCTCTTGCCAAAAGTAGACTTTTTTTTTTTTTACATTCGATCCTGAACACAATACTGTGAAGCGCTTACTGAGGAATGTGCCGTAGCGTCTCATTCTGCTGAACACAATGAGGAAAAACAACATGCACTATAAAGGGGGGGGGGGTCTCAGTGGATGCATTAGCCAGAGAAAGGTCACCTTTGGGCAGGCTGACTTGAATCATAACCTCCTGGTTACTGGTCATCATGAATTTTGACTCCACCCCCCTCCCCCTTTATGTGGCCCACAGAGACGGTGAACCCTAACCCTTCTTCACACTTCTGCTTACTCTAGGAACCTGAGCGTTACGTAACTGGTTAATACACACACAAGATAAGTTAATGGCATGCTAAGACAGGCCCCGGCGTTCACTCTGTAGGAACGGTGGAGGGTGGTGTCGGCGAAAAGGGCGGAGTCATACGGTGTATGAGTAGCTGTCGTACCACGACTACAGGGATCAAACTCCACCTGTGTCTGGTCTTCAAGATAAGCTAGTGTGCATTCCCACGGTGGAATAAGTTGGGGACGTTATATCTCTGGTGAAATCTATCTGTTTCTCTGGTCGTCACCCAAAGTTCTACGTGCAGTCTGTCCTGAACAATAATAGAAGGATGACTGTGTGACCGTGGTGATGCCGAGCAGCTCAGTAAGGAGCTGCCGTCCGCCATTCGGCAGACTGCCGCCGAGCAGAGCCTCCTTCTCTTACCATGTAGCAGATCTGCTTCCCAGGGCTGTCATCGTAATCTCCGTCCTCTGCACTCTGTAATTAGCGTGCCGCCGCACAGCCTTACATAAACAGCACCTCTGAAGCAGGAACAAACCACAGCGTTCTTGACCCGGAATCTTTGCCAGTAAACAGATAAGTCAACCGCATGAGAACGGAGAAGGAACAACAAAGTGCCTCTGTGCGAGGGTTGCCATAGCGCACTGGCATGGGTGTTTGATGGGCATGTTTCTATAGACTATTGTTAATGGTGTTGTTGCAGTCCTTGTAAGTTTAGTTCTGCTATTGTCTTGTGCGATTGACTCCAGCTGTGGAGCAAAACCTCGTCTGCGCAAACGAGCCAGGCCGCAACACAGCTTGCAATCAAGCCAACTGTCAGCTGGTTTTCTTTATTTATTTATGTATGCCGTATCGCTTTGGAGAAAGCACAATGCAAAATAAATGTGTCATCACAAGTTATTTTCCCAGTGACCTTGGGATGGATCTTCTCCTGAAAACTGCATGCTGTCTGTTAAAGAGAAGGAAAACGTTGCGACGCGACTCATTTTAAGTTCCAAGCTGCAGTTTTGACGTTGTGCAAGTACATCCACTTCATTAGATATGCTGAACTACTGCAAGTGCCACAGAGAAAAGATTTTTTTCAGATTTCTATTTATGGGCCAAATTGCAGTCAGACCAAGATGAGTTTTCAGTCTGCAACAGAAGAGATGTAGATTTTATTGATATGTGCTTTGTGAAAAATGGACCTAAGAACCCCCCCCACACACACACACACACACTCCCCCAACAGTGAGCACTTAAAAATATGACTAAAATGGGGAAGAAAATAGAAAGGAATCTTACAGATTACCGCATTAAGCTGCTGTTCTATGCCCCTCATCGTGCTACCGCCTCAGACTGCAGGTCAACATCGCTCAACACTGGCGGAGAGGAATGGCCTCGTCTAACCCTCCCTAACCCAGCACTAGCCTCAGTCACACATGGCCCGCATCCAGCTGGCGTGTATTGCTTTCAGTCCTGTCAGTTCCCTTGTCATGCTTGAAGGATTGCTTCCAGCTCAGTTTATTTTAGTGCTGCCGCATACTCACGGCTACCCGGTTCAGCTAGTTGACTGGTGAGTTTTTGTTTTTGCACCACATCGAGAGTGGGGGTGTGTGTGTGTGTGTGTGTGTGTGAGAGCGAGGGAGGGAGGGAGGGAGGGAGGAGGAGGAGATGGCGTGCGTATGTTGAGGGTTTTTGGTAGCTGCAACTTCAGCAAGAGAGTTATTAAGAAGCGCACCTGGCGGGATGGTTGAAAAGCAATTGGTGCGCACGAGTGCAACTCCCACTTCCTCTGAGCTCTGCACTCGAGGCAGCAGTTTGCATGACAAGAGGCAGTTGACGTTCCTGTGCTTATCGCTCACGTGAGGATCGGCATTTCTGTCACATATTGGCAGTCTTTGTGCGGTATCAATAAAAGAAGAGCGGGAGGGGAGCAGGGCCGACCTAAAGATGAGTCTGTTTATAAGTGTCACTCTGTCCGCGTTGCATGCCAGGGTGAAACGGTGGCAGAAGATTTGTGCACGCCGACGAGGCCACCAAGTTCTCAGCTACCAGGCCAGAGATCCGTAGGAGGCCATTAAGGACTTAGCTGCCTCCCAGCTGCTTTATTTATCAAAGGGATCCTGAGCCCTGCAGTTCCCCCCAGCTTGACTTTCATAACCCTTCTGATCTGCCACGGGCAATAGATGGCTAGGGATTAGCAAAAAGGCTCTTTAAAGGTTTCCACACACTTCAGTTCGTACAGTGATAAAAGGCTGAGTTATGGTTCTCGAATACAGTAGTTCAAGAAGAAAAAGAAGTACGCAGGTGAGAGCAATTCTGACAAGGTTAGGCGACAAGAAAGGGATTGAAGCCTTTTTCTCAAAAAGATGGTGATAAGAGAAAAACGAGCTTGATGTGTCCGATCTCTGCCACTGCCCTGCTGCCAATAACAAGTCTTACATTGCTATTTGGGCAAGTGTACAAAAAAAGGTAGTTTACTCAGTGTTTTAAGTGGTGTGTTGCATGTTTGTCGAGCAAGCACAACTCTGAAAGGAACGGAATTGCCGTAGTGGGAGCCTTGCTTCCCCGTTGCCCCGTTGATGCCAGCAAACGACAACGGGCCTCGTGCAGCAACATTCTCTTAAAAGTCTCTGAATTTTCTGTAATGAGAGAAAATAAGAGAAGTCAACTCCGGATGCACCAAACTCTCTGAACCATCCAAATGTGCTCTTACCCAGGTGTTCTGAAAGATGAATCACACTCGATCATACATTGGAGGCGTATGGCTGATTATCAGCATAAGATATGCTCCCTAAACACTGTATAAGAGCAGGTGTTGTACTGTATGCACATGCCCAAGCACTGAAGAAATGCCACCAAAAAACACCTGTTGGAAGGAGAATTTCAGCAGTAGTAAAATTGAAGTACTGTTAAAGTAAACGTGATTCTCCAGAGGGTTATAGTCTTAATTGGACCAATAGTATTTTTTAGCCCATGGATTTAATAATCCAATCATTATATCTACTCTAAAATATATGATAATCAAAAAATATGTATGTTCCTGAAAATATTTTCCTGAGGCCCCGAGTTTGGCCCCAAATGTGAAAAGCATGAACTGCTGTAGTTGTGGGTGCACAGAAACTAGTCGAGTTTTGGAGGACCATTTGAAAACAGTTCATTCTTTGAAATGCTTCACACTGCAAATAAGTTGACATATTTCAACCAACATGAGTCTATGAATCACTTTGGTTGGTTTTTAACTTAGTTTAATAGCCTTTGGTAGATCAGTCAACAATTCATTTTAAGAGACCGGGTTGAGTCCACTGTGCCTCCCTCATGTTTAGTCCTCTCCAATCTCTCACCACGAGCCGTTGGGATACAGGTGCAGGTGTTCATATATGCACACACACATGTGATGTTTGTCCCCTTCGCTTGTCACGCCAACCTGCCTGCCGCATGTTTTGACTGAGACAGCAGCTGACGTGGGGGGTCCATCCCAGAGCTCAGGGCTGAAGATTGGGCAGACGTTGCGGGGATGGTGCGTGTGAACTCGGGGCCCCGCGGGGAATAGGCGTCTCACTGTGGCTGCCTGCCGTTTGTCATGTTTTGTAAAGGCTGCCAATCTCCCCTTTGTTGCAACAGACAGCAGCGACAAACAGGAGAGGAAATGGAGAATCTTCCGTGATGGGAACAAGATCGGGTCAGGGAGTGGGGGGCGGGGGAGCGGGGGGCCAACGCTTGTCGTTATCTTAGGGGTCCGGTTTCTGGGTTTCACCTCTTGTTCTTTTTTTTTTTTTCAGGGAAATACTGAATGCCATAGTTCTTTTGAAGATGTAGGACAGTGCCGGTCTAATTTAGGAATACGATACATGTCAAACTATTCCGATGGATGCGGAAATGTAAGAACACAAATAGCAATTCTTCATCTTTTTTTGTATTTTCAGGAGTTCAGTATGAGATTTTGAAATTTTTAATTTAGACGTACCTCAAATATACCTGGTGGCATTTATCCCACTGTGACATAAAATAAGAAGTCATTTTTACGGGAAAGTTACCAGAGGACAACATTTACCAATCAGCCAGGCAAGGTTCCGTTTCCTTGGTTTTGACATTTCGCTTGACAAGACTTTGATGGCGACAGAGGAATCTTACCGACAGAGTTTATTGTTACTTGTCATCTGTCATCTGTCATCTGGACAGATGTTTGCTAGAACAGGAAGACGTTTTCATCTACTCCGTCACGCTCTTATGTTGTGTCGCATCAGGCGTGAGAACGTGTATAGAACAGCGTTAACGTGCTATCCATCTCCCCTCTGTGTTGCTTCTCTGCAGATTCAGGCCTGGTGGTTCCCAGCGTCCCCTATGAGCTTCACAAGCGTCTGCTGGCAGCCGCCGAGCGCTGGGGCCTGTCTCTGGAGCGCAGGCTGGAGACGACCGGCGTCTGCTCCAGTCAGATGGCTCTCACTCTGCTGGGCGGACCAAACAGGTGAGAAATAAAAAAGAAAGGCAGGGCATACGCGACCCACACATCGGATGTGCAGCGCACTACAAATAGAGCCACTGTCACCGGTTTAATTAGAAGAAGATTGCTCAACAATGTGCCAAAAGTCCTCCGAGTAGTTATACCATCATCAGAGCAGGTCCGTCCAACCTTTTGTTTTCATGTCATGTTTTTCCAGTTTCCATGGCACTCGTCTTTATTACCATGTTCCTACATACGTTACATGGTGAGCAGTCACACGGCAGGTCAAGATCATCCAAAGACTGCAGCAGCCCTGTTCGGTGTTGTTTACCTTTACGAGCAGTGTAGTCTTATTCAAGATCAGAGGCTCGTATAACAAACGGGTTTGTTGTCTCCGATTCTTTCATCAATTTAGCAGCACTCTACTACTTGTGTCTCAAGTTTACTCTGGAACTACTGCCCAGGTCAAGTGTAATGTTGTCATACCAGAATCACAGTGGTGTTCCACTGTTCCCCGTCCCGTCATTCAAGTTGTACTCAAAGTGTACACATACTCGAGCATTGACTCAAGCTTCAAATGAATGTATTGCTTGTATGTCAAGTAATCAAAAACAACGAATAGAACATTTTAAAACTGATTAGAAATAAGATGGTGGACAACAGTGTACCATCTTCATCACTAAAGTGCCTGTGATTACAACAAAGAACCTTCAGGTGGGCTGAAGGCTTTTTTTAGAAACTGATGCATGTCATTTGTTTTGTGTAAAAATGAAGCAGACATTTAATAACGGAATGAAGTTAGAATGCCAACCAAATTATTTTCATATCTTTATTTAATGGACCGCTTTCTATTATTATTAAATAAATGTCTTCTTCCACTGTTTGATGAAACAACTTTTTTTCTTTTCCTTTTGTGAGCAAACTCCTCCCTGTTTAAATTTAAGAAAGATGATGTCATAGACCAGTGTTTCCCTTTTCTTTTCTTCTCTGGACCGACGTTGTAAAAATTCCGAACCACTGCGACCCAATTCATTATAGGCCATATCAATGATGAGAAGAGCGACTCTGTGCGTAAATGAACGCTTGTGACCATTTTTTGTGCCATTTCCGAATCACGTTATGTTGAATAGGTAAACCAAACATTTTAAAGAGAAATAAGTTTCATAAATCACAACTTGTTTCATGCATGCTGTTGCAAACATGTACACATGTTAAATACTTTATCAATAAATGCATTTAGGCAGTTTTTTTTTTTTTTTTTTTTTTTTTCTCATCAGATAATTAATGCACATCTAGTTTTTACTACCACTAGCTTTGTTATTGATGTTGATGATGTTTGTTAATGTTTTCAGAATGTTCTTTGATTATGTTCGTTGTATGTTTTTGAAGCATGCACTCTTTTAACCTACCTGGAGTTACCTCTCATTGTTCCATGTGTGTTGTGGCGTCTTTAAACAAACATGTCTTATGTTGTCCTTGTCCAGTCAGCATGTTGGAGATGGTGCATGTTTGTTTGATCACATCTTTATTGTTCAACTCATGAATACTACATCGGCTGTCTTTCTTTCTTCCTGGAGTAATATCGTCATCTCTTGAATGTCCCCAGACTCACCCCCAAAAATGTCCACCAGAGGCCCACTGTGGTCCTCCTGTGTGGGCCACACATCCAGGGAGCCCAGGGGGTCAGCTGTGGCCGACACTTGGCCAACCACGGAGTGGAGGTCATCCTGTTCCTGCCAAATTTCGTCAAGATGCAGGAGTCTGTCACCGGCGAGGTCCACCTCTACAGCAAGACCGGCAGCAAGCAGGTGGCCAGCGTCAAAGGTAGAACACACCAACAGAGAGTATGTGGATTGTTTGCGCACCTGTGGCGTTAGTGGCACTGATGGAGAGGGTGATCCATGTGAATATCATTCAGAGTTTCTGTGAGAGGATCAGCTAATGCTGTCCTGTTGGAACAGACGAGCGCAGATAAATGTGGCCCTCTAGTGGAGCAGCGTCATTAAAGTTACGCAGCGTCATTATTGACTATCATTTATGACTCCGCACATTTAAAATGAATTTACATAGATGGTCATGTCTTTGTGAGGCACCTTTGAAACACTTTGTTCATCAACTTCATGACTCGTTCTCCTTCTCCTCCTCTGTCCCAGACCTGCCAACAAGCCCGGTCGACCTGGTCATCAACTGCCTGGACTGCCACGAGAACCCACTGCTGAGGGAGCAGTCCTGGTACCAATCGGCCGCCGACTGGGCCAACCAGAACCGGGCTCCCGTCCTGAGTATCGATCCCGCGATCGGTGGCCAGCATCAGGCTGTCGAGGCGAAGTGGACCCTCTTTTTAGGCCTTCCTTTACCGTTAGCCGAGACGGAGAGCAGGGTCTACCTCTGTGACGTTGGCATCCCTAAACTGGTTTTCCAGGAAGTTGGAATCTGCTACCACTCACCGTTCGGATGTAAATTTGTCATTCCTCTACACACGCCATAACCGAGAAGCCACTGACATTGAACTCAGTTACAATAGGAGGGAACGGTCTGCTATTCAGTGGGTAATGGTACGATTGTGTATGTGGCAATAGCTGAAGAGCAACAATATGACTTAAAGAATATTTTGTCGTAAAGTGTATACAACTGGAAGCATATTGTGTAGGTCTTTCCCCGCTGCCCCTCTGGAAACTCCCAAGGAGGGAGAGGGGGGGGGGGGGGGGTCGCTGCGCGTTGCGTGCGACGCCTCTTGTTTTTGAGAGGGAAAGGTTTCCTGTTCTTTGGCGTGTTTTGATAAGGGCTCTGGATGTGACTGCGTTTACAAAACGCTGACCACTGAGTCAGTGAGCAGTCAGAGCAGCAGAGACACGGTTCCTGTTTCCTCCTCCAGATTGCATGTGGAGGCCGGTCCCGACCCCGTGACCCCCGTGCACAGCTCGGCCTAAAGCCGTCTGCCAACCCAAACCTGACATTCATGTGGCCCATTGTCTTTCCATTTAATGCAATTTTGCACTCACTCAAATAGGTGTGTTTTGTCTAGTAATGGTTGTAGCATGTTTTACTGAAAATGGGTTGTCACACAGAATTTATATTTGTATTTATTTTTGGAATACATCTCAGGAACAATGAATGAAAAATGTAAAAAACTTTATATTTACAGTACATCCGATAGCGCTCTCTCTGCCCGGTTGTGTGAGTTCATAACCACGGACGATGAAAATGAAAAGTAGTTGCTGGCACCCCTGAGGATTAATTTTCTGTATTTCTGAAGTCTTGCAGATTCGACAGGATTTTGAAGCACACATTCCAAGGACCAAAAACCTCTTGGGCCAGGTTAATCTCTAGGGATTATAGCTAGTTTGGTTTCGTGAAACCTAATTATTATTTTCCATTTCGACACCTTCAGTGAAGTAACCATTCCCCTGGTTTGGTCGCTGTAGCGTTCTGTTAAAACCAGCAAACTGTCAACTTTACAAGTAAAAGGACAAACTGATTTTAGACTGGCAGCTATGCGCTTTTGATATTATGCAGGTGTCTTTTTTTTATTTTTTTTATTTTTTTATTTTTTAAGTTAGTGTTATGAACTTCTTTTCCAACAGCAAAAAATCGAGTACTTCAAGTTCAAACCTGAGAATCAAAAAGCTAGAGTAGAATAAGCCTAATCTGTTGTTTGTTGTAATAATAATATAAATCAAACCTCCACTCAGGGAAACACGAGTAGTTCAAGACACTGCAACCTCTTTCTCTGCTTTTTCAGAGCCACTTTTTTTCTTCATTACAGCAAAGACTCAATGAAACACTTAAAATGTAATCATGATTGTGATGAAGCAATCATGTTTAAATAAAACAAAACATTCCTTGTAAATTTTGATTAGGGATGTTCTTGAGATTAATTATTGTGAGTGGGGGGGGGGGGGGGTAGGGTTAGGGAATGTACAAAATAATGTGAATTTAGTGGTGATGGGTTTGTATCATTTTTTCCGAAGTGTAGTCAACTTGAAGGTGTTTTGTACCTGAGGTTTTTGACTAATTCATTGCCAGCCTGCGTGGTTATTTCTGACAAAGCCGTATGTAAGCCTGGTAAAGAGCAAATGTAGCGTCATCTAAAAACATGTTGATAATGTGTCTTTAGGTCTACATGTGAATCCTGATATTCTGACGAGAAGCAGATGCATGGGGTGGGTGCTCCTTTATATGCAAATGAAAAATAAAAACCTTGCAACTGCAGTGTTTAAAATTGTGAGACATGTCGTTTGTCATTGCAGAAACAACACTACACCGAAGTTTTGAGACACGATACTGTATTTCTGTGTAATGCTACTATATACTTCAACTCTAAAGAGGGAAATACTGTAATTTTACATCACTATTTTTGTTTGACAGTTTATACTTTGGATTTTTAGAATACAGACGGTATGATCAGTTTATATGAATTCAGTTATCCAGTGAAGAAGGTAGAATTAGCTTTTTGACCTGTTGCAACATTCAAATGCTATACTAGCACATTTACACATCAAGGGTAGTTATCCAGGAATATAACACTCTGAAAGGGGCCATTCTGCATGGTGAGTGACGATAGTTGTGCTACTTAATCTACAATATTTCGTAATACCATTTACACTACTTGTAGTGGAGTCTCTTTCTGAAAGTGACATTTTTTTACTTACGTAAATATGAATACTTCTACCGCTGCAATTAAGTTATACACGTTCTAATGGGCCTGTGTTTACAGCAGATGTTTAGACTTGTCATAGCAGGAAACGCACGTGTTTCTAATAAATGATTGCTCTGCTCTCTTCAAGTGTCCCAGGAAGTTAGGACAGTGAGCCAGGAAGCACGACACCAGGACCCTGAAACTGAAGCAGCGAAATGGAATTCAGCCGCCCCTAATTTACCATTTGCACCTGTGCTTTTTCCTACTGTGACGTGCCAAAATATGTTGCCGTGTGTGTCAGTGGTCCAAATACATCTGACGGGAAGCTTGAGTTATTATGGGCCTTTTTTTGTTGTTTTTTACTGCGTATATTTAAACACATCACAGCATGATAAACACAGGTGTAAGCAATAACATTAATTACAGCTGCATTTTATTCGGGTGTTCTACTTCCAGGGCATATTTGCTTTCTGAGCTAACTAATTTGGATTTGGAGATAGAGTGGAGCCATCATTCATTGTATTAGTTACACCTGTGATTACCCAACAAAGGAGGCTGTTATTGGACCCCTGTTTATAATTAGTGTGGTATTTATGGTAATTGGGCAAACATGATTATTTAGGAAATGTTCAGCATGTACATTTTGCCACTGTGGCCCCTGAACAGGCAGACAAGATACCTAATAATGCAGTGTGTATTCCAAAAACAAATGTGCATTTAATCAAATTCCCACAAACCAGAGTAACATATGAATAAGGGGGTGCTTGTGGGATTTAGCTGTATATTTATATAATAGTGGATGTGTAACAGGACAGAAACGGTGTGTTTTGTAACAGTAGGTTGTTCTACTGCCACTACACAGCTGTTTTTAAATGCATATGGGAAGATGTCAATAAAAATCACTAGTGTGGGAATCCAGTTTTAACTAATTGGCCCAGATACAGTGGTAGGTTATGTACCGGTATATTACAGCATGTATACACCGTCATGTACTCCCACATACTATGCTTTTACCCGGTTTGAAACGCAGCATGCAGGCAGACAGCTCAGGGGAAATCTCCCTCAGTAACAAGTCCGACATCAGTTGACAGTACCACCTGTTGGCCACGCGGCTGTGCTAGCAGACCGCTCGCGCCCCCCGTGGATACGCTGTTCCTCTGCGCATGCGTGTTCCCTTGACGGAGCGGAGACCATTTCCTCCAGCAGCAGGCCTCGCAGAGCTCCGCCACACACACACGCGCAAAAACATACACACATATGCAGACCGAGTACGGACAAACGTCAACGCAAAGCCACGTCTGGGATTGTCTAACCTCAACGCCGCTAAACCTGGACCCCCACCCCCCAACCTTAGGAGTCATCCTAATGGGTCTTCATCGCTAATTTGCAGCAACATCTGGTCGACACCACAGCGGTATCTTTTGAGGTGAGTTGCCCACAGCACAGTCACTGTTTTGTCTCGTTGTGTTGCTGCTGCAACGTTTTTTAGCTCGGGAAGCTTCGGTAAATGCGTTAGCGCACAGGGGGACGTCATTGTTGTGGCTGTTTATTCTGTATTTGACCGTGGTTTACGTCACATTCACTTAAGGAATGTTGTGATAAACGCGTTTACATTGCACAGAGCTAACGTTAAACCCCTTTCAGAGCGCTAGCGTTAGCTGCTATTTAACGTACAATGTAACGCCACCAGACCCATTATCGGACACTGTTTATGCTAACGTTAGGTCCAAACTGATTTGTACTCCGGTCGGCTCAGTAGAGCAACAGACACATACACACCAAATCATATAAGGTAACAGTTTAAAGACATTTGTGTTTTCGTTTATGTTACCTACCAATATGTTTTATTTGGGGGGGGTGGGTTTGCGGCTTTGCCAAAAAAAACTCCGAGTCACCCACCCTCCTCTCCTCTGGTTCCATAGTCGGACGCCTTGGTCGCGGATAACGTTTTGTGGTTTTTATCTTTCACTGTATTTGTCTACAAATATGTGTTGACACAGTGTCGTTTAGTACTGAAGGGAAGCCCAAATATAATGCTGAGATTAAACAAGGGACCGTGCAGCGTTGTGCTACAGGCGGAGGCGTCGTTTTGGATGCGTGTAAAATCTGACAGTTAGTGTGTAGCAGAATTAAAAACCAAATGTATGTCAAACTAGTGCCAATTCTGCGTTCTGGGCCTTTTCTTATTTTGTATTCTGTTGGGAACGAAGATTAATAAAGAATGAGTCTATCCGATAATGGACCCAGACGTTAGCCACCTACACGCTGCAGGGAGGGTGCTGCTGGAGCTGAGGTTCAGCCCCCTTGCTTTGAGGAAACACTGACCTGTATCTCTCTGCTGGTGTCGTTTGAAGATAATGTGTATTCCATTGTAACATTCTTAAGCCTTCGTTTCAAATACATGTCACTGTATAATTGTGGAGAAGTGCTTCAACGGAGTTTATGAGAGCAGATAATTGGTTTAAAACCAACAACAACGCTGTTATGATCATACTGTGTATCCCTCAGGGATATAGCGTTTCACCCCTTCCACAGGGAGGTCAAAGGTCAGGTTCGGCTGCTCTACACCATCATGGAGATGGAAGAGCTCCCGCGTCTTGCTCAAAGACACGATGGCTAATACGCACACTTAACGAAGATGAAATGCATTAAATATTAAATTGGGCTGTTAAATGTTTTTGTTTTTCAAATAAATCCGACCAGTTTGCCATCCCTGCGGCTTCGTCCTTGTTTGTCAGTTCCCCCACTGACCAACAAGTCACTGGGGGGGACTGACTGTTTGACTCAAATGTACATACCTTTGCAAGCTGTGGCATGACCGACGAAAGCGATGTCTATAGCAGGCCTGCATTGTTACTTTACACAGTGTTGCAGTGTTCTTCAGGTGAAGAATACACGACTGTCTCAGTGCAGTTGCTTGTTATCATCTGACCTATCACTGCTCAAAATCTGAAATGTCATCGCTCCAGATCTCGTTGCCTATTTTGAGAACAGTTTTGTCGTCCGTTTGAGGCTGACTAGCAATTTGTGTGATAATCTGGATAGAGACATTAAGTGGACGGTCTGATTTGATTACGACACACACAATTAGTTTGCAGGGCATTTTTTGTTAACACAAATATGTCTTCAGAATTACAATTATTCGGTGTGTGATTGTCTAAAAATTGGGATGGAAGAACAACAGTCAATTCGTGCAGGTGTCTGTTGTTTGTTTCTGTGAGACAGTTATTATTTCGTTACGATGCCCACCTGTCTTTACTGTTGCTGCGCTGATTACAATGAGTGCGGAATGAGGATGAAGCAGCGTGATAGCTTTGGGTTTTCTGGTAGAGAAATCTTGTTACCGAGATTGGTCGGCCTTCGTTATCCCCCAGAGCAATCTGGTGAGCCAGACCGCAACTTGTTAGTGATCCATTTGCTGGGTTTTTCCGGGCTAATCTGCTGTCAGTGTTTCCCAACTCAGTGCCGCAAGGGGCTGCAGTTGGAGTAGAGACGATGAATGCCTTGGTGCAAGGATTAATAAGCCATTTTAAGCACAAACTGTTTTATTTCAGCGTGTAATGCACCAGTCCTCTAAACACAGCGTGACTCAGCCCTGATCTCAGTAGTGAGACTGTGCAGCTCTCGCATCTGTTAAGGCGGGCTCATCTAGTAAGGTGGCTTCGACCACACTAAGTTCTTCTCTTTGTCAATAGCGCTCTCCCCATCTGTCCCACTGACGGATGGCTCGATCGGGGTATCTAATCGAGGTGCAGCTTGACGAGGACTAGAGGTGACGGGACATGTCCACCGGATATGTCTGCAGGCCCGGCTTCATGTCAGCTCTGTCCTTTTTAGCGATGAGTTATGAGGAGGGGGGGGGGGGTTAAACCCTCGCTGTCTGGTCGATTCTAAAAGCTGCGAGGGGCTGTCTTGCGTTAAGCTCTGAGCCCCGTCTCATGCGCTCTCAGCAGGGAAGTAATGGCTCCTCTGTCTGTATGCTGACCATCTCATTGCACATTTGAAGCCCGTCCAAGTGCCTGCTGACCTCGACACAATGGCCGCGTTTAGTCCCGTCCCTCCGGCCCCTTCTCCCCGATGTCTGCTGTCTCTTTAATCAGCAACTGCAATAACAGAGGTGGGGATTTATCGTGGAGACGCCGGTGCAGAGCTTAACAGTATACTGACACTCACGATCAACAGGACATCACAGATGGTGCACGGTAAGCCGTGCCACTCTGCAGAGATGCATTCAACATAACGAACCTGACGTCCATCTGCATTTCAACAGCCTGGTATGGTGTGTTGGCGGAGCATGCGTCTTTATACCCAGATACTCACCATGATGTGTTCTGTTGTGTCTGATACGGTTTTGTGCACATCCCAGGTTATGCAGGTTTATTGCGAGATGCAATGTTGCGAGATGCAAAGTGGCGACCAGCGCCACGTACCACTTGTTTGGGAAGAGTGATGGAAAGTGAAACTGGCAGCAGATCTGCATCTCACCTGCAGTGCTTCCTCTTTTTAACCGTGTGTAGAGACCGCAGAGGTGTATCGCATCACGATTACTGACGTGAATGTCTTTCTTTTGCATAATTCCTACTAAAACTATACTGCGCTTCCTGCTCATCATACTACTACCCCCCCCCCCCCACCCCCCTCTATGTCCTCCTTCCCAGGGATCACGCAGCCCAGTAGAATAGCGGCATTGTGGCTGCCATCTTGCGCGCAAAACCCAGCGAGGCCTCTCCATCTGGGCAGCGGCCGGGCAGTCGGGCAGCTCCTTGAAGGGCCGGGAGGCTTCTACCGCCACGCCTGCTGGCGAGCTGCACAGTGTAGGCAATGAGTAGAGCCGCAGGCCGGACACATGCCCAGTCTCTCACTATATACGCCCACGGCAGGCGGAGATTTCCCACCGGGAACTGTCTCTCACACAGATAAATGATAATGCAACATTTCAGAAAAGTAATTTCTCGATGTGAATGTTAACTCTTTGCACGGTTCATGTGTTGCTACTGCACCTATGGTGGTGTTAAAAGGTTAGGGACTCCATCCATATGGCCGAGAAGAAAAAAAACATGTTACTGTCTACTACTTGCCAAACACGACAGTATCACCCAAAACAAATCTCTGTTTTTGCGCTTGCCACATTTGAGAGGTAGAGATATCCTCTAAGGAGCCTCATCAGCCCAGATGACCCCCACCAGTTCCTGTTACCTGCAGCTGAAAGGATTTATTACACACATAACGATTTTCTACCTGAGGGGATCATTCAGAAACACCATTGTGAAGAATTCTCAGCTCTGAGACATAAATGGAACATAACTGAAACATAGTCACCGCCGTTATTATAACCTGAGGCTGCACTTTGGTGTTTTAGTTTTTTGTGCTTTTATTTTGACGAGTCTGTCATCAGTCATGATATTGTTTAAGCATCGGTCACATCGTGTCCCGCCGGACAGCCAACTAATCGTGTTACAATATGATGTCGATACGATGATGTTATCAAATTGTGCTTTGAAACCATGGAGCCGCCGCCTTTATATAAATGTTCACAATATAGACAGAAATTCAGTGTTTCTGTCAAATTCTCCCCATATTAGCTTCCTAACTAAATATTATTTGGCTTAAACAGGGGAAACCGCCCTATATAACTATAGTAGGATTGAATCTAATAAGAAAACCTAGAAAATAACTTAATAAGTGACGGGGCATTGTACTACAGCGAGCTGCTGCTGTATTGCAGGTATGTGATAAGGCATTCCAGCCCCATTGTGTTCAGAAAGGAAAAGACTTGTGCTCCTGTAAAACAAACTAACAACTTGAGAAAGTAACTTGAGCTATCAGCACAGAACGAAGTTCAACAGACGAATAACTCACATCACTCTGAGACTTTGCATAACATGCCATGTCTAACTTAAACATGGCGATTGATCAGTTGTGCTGCTGAGCGCCGTCTTAGATGTGCCAGGAATCAAACCTTTCACGTTTCCAGCTGACGTTGACATTGATAGTTTGATAAGATCCTCACCTTTTGTGATAAGTTCAGTTGCTACTTCATGGAGTCGCCTTTAGTCCCTGTGTGAAATAATGCCGATGACCAAGACCGTACTTTTCTCAAGCCTCATGTCCAACATCAGCCTGGTTTTCTTATTGTTTTTAATAACGAGGTTTTGTTTTGTGATGATTCAGGTTCAAACCGGCCTCATCTTGAAAACGGAATCTGTTCAAAATGTGGGGGGAGGGGGGGGGTATTAATTGTAACTGCATTTCATTCAGCATTTGTGATGATATACACTGTAGCCTGAGATGGTTGAGATTTGTCTGTTTGTTGTGAATTCTCCATGCAGTATATATGGAAGCAGCTGTCACTATTTAATATATATAGTTGTTTGAGGCGATTGGGAGCAAAGCTGCAATTCAACAGAATAGCTTTAGGTCAAAACTGGAGTCAAATGATTTTTCATTTCAGTGAAGTTTAATTTGTCCGGTATCTTTATCAGTGGATTAGCCCAAATCGTACATTACCATCTGGTCTTTTATCCCATGAACGGTTACTATTATTAATCCCCAGAGAATGCACCACGTCACCACCATGTTTAGCTCTCGTGATGTACACAAATGTACGATGGAGAGCTGCGCTTTGTCACATAGATGAAGTGTCAAACTCATCTCTGAGTTTAGGGCATGAGTTCCCTATTCAAACAGGAAGTGGACCGGGGCCTTCCCATGCTCACCTCCAGTGTCTGATCTCTTGTCTCCCTGCACACAACAACAATGCTTGTGTTCTGGTTCACTGTAGTCCATCGTACGTAGGCCAATATGTGGAGACAAAGAGGAAGTCGTGCAGTCAGTATAAAGTTGACGGGTTTTCCCCCTTTTATAGACGTAGTAAACTCCACTGCCATTATTGGGAATGCCCTAAAAAGATCACAGGATGAATCACTGACGCCGACGATAGTGACAATGAATCCCGTCTCAGCGGGGGAGGCTCCAGTGCTTCCTCTTTTATCCGCCGTCCCGTGCACTCGGGAGTCGTGTTTGAAGTGTGTCGCACGGCTCAGATTCACAAAGAGGCACGTAAACGCTTCTGCTGTAATGATGCGACAGAGAGCCCTGGAAAGCCAAGTGACCTTGTGGGCCGATGCCTTTTTGCTTAATTTTTATGCTCATCTCGCTCATTCGCTTCGCATGCGTGCACCCTGTTATCATCGTCCTACTCAGGATATCTTCACTGCATGGGAGTTGTTGCATGCTTTAACTGGACAAAATCAGTAATATACTATTAACCGGTATAGTATGGGCTGTAAGCACAATATCCCGTTTTTGTGTTGGGGTGCTGTTTCCATAGAGTTGTGAGTGTCAAAGTAACACACCACTACAGAACGCAGCAGGAAAACTATTCAATATTAATAGACAATCTCCCGCCAAACTGGAATAAACGGTGTACTGGTTGGTTCATGCAATATGTAACCCAGTAAAGAACCAGGATGTCATTCTCAGAATATTATTGTGCATGTACATAGTTCCCCTATCGGTAGGATTTGCTCAATACTAGTACTCTTATCGATACTGCTTATCGGTTTCTTTTTGATAATATTCTGAGAAAAAAAGACAATTTATAAAGAAATGAATCAACATTGCTTTATTATTCTTGTATGAAAACAAAGTCTTTCTTGAGCAGCAATACAAAAAGTTCCAAAATCTTTAAAATACATTTCATGTATTAACATTTCATTTATTGACCTATTGTTATTAGCAAACTCCGCATCGCTAACGTCGCCTGCAGCGGACGAGGATGGACGGCTGCTCGCCAAACATTTCTGCAGATTGATGTTCTGCTCGTTGGCCAAATGTTGTGATAAACTGCTGGTGTTACCTCCCTTACTTGTGAGGGTTTACTGCATTTGTGACGACTGTTATCGGCATCTGCTGCTGTTTTCCACGGAGATCTCCCTCCTTAACTTCTAAAGTACCGATAGCAGAACCGTTCACTCCGGACCTTATCAATAATCAATGAAGTGAGGCGATACCCACGCTTTTTGCTGCGTCGGTCAAATGAAGAAACGGGATGACTGCAGTTGACTGTGATTCTTATTTATAGTCTGAGCGGACGTCACCAACCCGTTGACTCACTCGCAGTTGCATCAACACTTCCGCTCATTCCATTGCCGCAGCCACCCCGGACTTGTGCGCTCTCATATTTATATTATCACAGGGTCGCTCTTCGGTCTGCTGTCCTTGCTGATGTCAGAGCCTCCGAGTAGACCACGGGGTCAGCGTCGTAAGGAAAACAAAGCCACCGGTCTGGAGTTTCCGCACGGCCCCTTCTCGCCTCTCCGGGGAGCGTAGGAATGTACCCGCCATCTACGATACGCAGACCCCCCACCCCCTCTAAATGTATTGAATGGTGTCTCATTCTACTCCATTCTTAAGAGCCTGCGTCATGCTGTTTAACTGTAAAATGCAATGCGAGGTCAGGATGTTTGCTCCGGTGTCCACAGGGAGTCCTGAGCTGCTCCTTCCTGCTGTCTCGCTGCACCACTTTATATTAGAAAAATCAAATAAAATGCTGAAGCAATTAATCGATAAGCTGGCTGACAGAAAATTAATCAAATGTCTTTGCGAATTGTTTATTTCATTAGGCCTACAAAGTTTTTCTTTGTATAATTGTAAATTGAATAAAAGTATTTTAACTGTTGACCAGAAAAATAACGCAAGATTTGCAGTTGCTGCCTCTGCAAACATTGGCTCTGCATTAGCAGAAATTCTCCTCCGTGATCCCTCTTGTGTGTGAGTGTGTTTCACTGTCTGTCTGCCTTTCTTCACCCATATCGCTCACCATCACCTCATCACCCACTGTCCTCCTACAGGTGAAAACACACTCTGAATGTGGTGCACACACACCCACACACATTCAAATACTTTAACTCAGCTCTATGTTCTTTTTAGAACATAACATTGTTCCGTGTCGGCTTTGCTGTGATTCTTGTCGTGTTTTGTTCCGCTTCAGCCGGTGTGTGTGTGTGTGAACACACCATTGTGTTTGTGTGTTATTCGTCATCGTTGTTTGTGTGGTGTGACTCAAACTGGGGCACACTGTATATGGGGAGAAGTGACATCGCATGCCGCAGTGTTTCATCTCTGACTCACAGACACACGCCCAGACCTTCACTGACAATGTACGATGAACTATCGAAGCAGCGGTGCACTGATTTACATCCGTCAGGCAGTCGTCCTGTCAGATAATTAGGCTACATCTCTTAACTGAGCCTATGAAAAGACGCGAATGGCCGAGTTAACATGGTCTCGAGGGACGTGCTGTTCTAGCTGAAACACTGGTGATTATAATCTTGTTATTCTGCTAGATATTGCTCAGGCAGTTTATCACTTAACCTAAAAATCTGGGGAACCAACTACTCGAATATTTTAAATCAGTATTTTGACATTGTTCAGCAACACACATAAAGGCTCTTCAGTAGTGTTGATTGAATGCCCATAATTCCACGATTATCAATCCTTGACTCTACAATATGCTGACGTGACATTAACAGCTATATTTTATTCCAAGAACCAGGAGTGAGAGTTTTCTCAAGAAAAACCTGCGAGACACTTCAGAGAGTACAAACTTCCTATCGGTGCGTGAATATGCATGCAAGAGAGTGTCGAATCTGTGCACATGCACGCACAGGGTTGGGGCTAAGCAGGGCTGTGCCCTGCTGCGAAGAGCGCCCCCACACTGTGCGCTAATGCAAGTCTGTGGTTGTGAATTAATAATTCAGAGCGCTGGCATAGCTGGGTGGAGCCTCTATTATTCATGGTGGGCATTGGAACTGACAGATGACTGTTAATATTAAGCAGCGGCAGCCGTCCGCCATCCTCCGTCTCTCTCCTCCGTCCTCCACATCCCTCTACTCCACTTCTCTTTACTCCTCCATTGCTGCGCCCTTCCTCTCCTGAACTCTGTCCTTTCCATCTGCGTGCATCTCTCACTCTCTCACTCTGTATCATCCCCCCTGTTCTACATCTCCCCATGTCTGTTGTTGTGCTGTCTCCTATTCATTCTCTCGCTCTCTCGCCGTGAACTCTGAATTCAAATATGCGTCCTCGGAACGTTTCTTGAATTTCAAAAAAATGTCAAATGGTTTAAAAGTTTAATTTACGATCAGGAAATGTTGCGTAAAATGAAAAAATACAGATATTCAGCTGGGCCTGAAATGCAGCTCAGATTCATAACAACGAACAGAGTAATGAACGTCAGGGCAGCTTCACTCAACTGACTTTTACCATGTTTTCTGCCAATACAGCCAAATCATATATTTCAGGTCATTTCAGGGAGGATTGCCGAGCAGAAACGGTTTGCACAGTTTTCCAGCGCCCCAGATTTGGACCGCTGTCTTCTCTTGTGATGAACGTGACAAACCTGATGAGTGCGTCTCATGTTTCATAAGAAAGTACAGCTCTTACTCCATCTGTCCTTGTGTCTACCTTCTTTTCAGAGGCTACACCCACCCAATATTCACACAGTCAATTTCTCAATTTGGGATTACTGTGTGCTCAGGTGATCTGTATAATCTTTTTTTATTTTGGAGCCAAACAGTATTCCAGTGTGCTTTTCGATTTTTGCCTTCAGCTTCTCCCTTTCAGTCTCTATTTTCTCCCTACGTTCCTCCCTCTCTCCTTTTTTTTTTTTTTTTTTTTTTTTTTTGTGTCCAGAGAGTCTTTTTTCCCTCCACGGTGTTAGTGCTGCTGCCTCTGAATGCTTCTTTTTATTTGAAGAGATTTGGAGCTCCAGTCACCACTAATGCGCTGCCATATTGTACCAGCATCCCGCTGTGGCTGCTGCTAATGACATTCTTTGTGTCTCCATCCTCGTGCTTCGCAGCCTCGTCTCCTCCTTCTCCTCTGGTCTGAATGGAGGGCTTGTCATGTGTTGCCATCAAAGGAGGAGGAGAGGCAATGAAAGCAGCGGCAAGCAACTGCCCCCCTCTTCCTCCTCGCTCATTCTCTCTCAGCTCCTGGGATTTTTGATGCAACTTCTGTATGTGTTTGAGAGACAGCATATATTAAACCATGGTTGAAGAATGCGTTTTGCATATGTGTGCAAGTAGCAGCATATATTAGGCCAGAGGATGAGGGCATTTTGTGGGTACTTTAGTGGAATGTGTGCGTGCACTGTTTATTCATTGACAGTGCGAGGATAAGCTAAGGTTGAAGAGTGTGTGTGTGTGCTTGTGCACCTGCCAAGCAGATGTATTGTCAGAAGAGCACAGAGCCTCCCAGAATCCTCCACAAGCCTGCAACCTGCACAAAATTGACTCCGATAAATAATTGTTTGCCAAAATAGTTTTTCCAAGATAATATAAGACGAGCATAAAGAATGCCGGTCTCATTCTTTAAGATGTAGCCTTCTTAACTCTGAGAAAATAAACCCTGATGATGAAATTATCATGAGATATCGTGGCAGATGCTTTTGAGTTGCATTATGGGAAATGTAGGGTCCAGCTTTTTCGGAGCTTGACCCCTATTAGGAAATAAAGACCCCGTATTTTCTTTCGCTAACAAGTCACCCAATTTCATGGTAGGTTATTTGGTTCATATAGTTTGGCCTTTCATTTTTGTTTGAGCTGGTTGAACAATGCTCATTTTTTGTACTTGGCGCTTCTATGAACGGTGTACAATCCGGGATGCGGCAGCCAACATGGTCCAAATGTTAGTGGGGGAAATTCTGAAAGAAAAGCAGTACGAGCAGGCGCACACGCCGCGTCTCCATAACGCATGCAACGATGAAAAGCGACTGCAGCCCTCCTCCGCCTGCATGGATATTGAGAGGATATAAATAGCCGGGCCTGGTCGAGTGTGTGCTGACACTGGAACCGCAGCGCATGGAGCTCAAACAATAAGCCACCGCCACTACCCTTCCTCCCCTCCGCTTTCTCCAGTCCAGCGGCCTCCCAGAGGGGAGGGGAGGGAAGGGGAGGGGAGTTTGGCTCTTCCTTTCTTTCTCCCACTTCCTGCCTCCCTGCTTTTGTAATCTGTCACCCGCGGTGAGCCCGAGAGCCTGTCACTCGTTGCGTCAGAGAGGCAGTCAGAAGTGCCGCCAGTCTTACCCACCTGTCTGCCTGCGCTGGGAGAGGTCTCCCCGTGTCACGCTGCTCTATTGTTCATTCAGTGAGATAAAGATGAGGGGGGGGGGGGGTATTAGACATGCACATGACTGCTATAAAGAAAAAGATGCAATTTCTTTTTTTTTTCCTCTTGCTCAGTTCAGAACTCCAGTAGAACACCGCTGTGTTCTTTTGTTGGTATTCCTGGTTGCATTCATGGTACGTGTTGCATTCATTGTGTTATTATCTGTTGAAGTCAGTAAAGCGATCCAGTGTTAAGTGTGCACTGGAGGTTGTTAGTTCAAACCTCCGAGCCATCTGGTGAATCTGTACAGAGGACATGTCTTTAATCTCGCTTTCCCTCTCCTCCCGGAATGATTAACAGCGAGATACCCTTGAGCAAGGCACTTATCTCTAATCCCTCCAGTGCAGCTGCTGGTTGATGTTAGAAGCCTGTGGTTGTGTTGGGCAGCATTTTATTTTCCAAAGACCACAGCAAACCTCAACCCTGCCTTCGTCTTTCCTTCTGTGGCGGCTGAGCCAAAGAGAAGAGCAGGGAAACTGAGTTTCTGTGGGACAGTGAAAACGCCACCACAGCAATAATACAAATGAAAACAGGTGAAGATGGCTGGATATGCTTCATGTGGCAGATGGCAGAGGCGTGCACGCGGTCGTAATGACTGAGTACGCCACAGTCACTGCCGACTTATTGCTGCTCCTTTTATTATTAACCATCCCTCGCAGCGCTCTCCTGTCCGTCTGCTCTACTTGAGTTTTCAGTGTCGCCTCCTCCTCCTCCGTCAACTACCCGGTAGAATCTCAGCCGTCTCTCTCAGGAGCAGGAATCGATCCGCTCTCAAAGTACCTGAGCCTTTTAAAGTTCATATTTAGTCGTATATTTCTATCCTTCGCTGGTTTGAAGTGTTTGATTAGTGACGTGATTTATGTTCTCGATGTGGATTTAGATTTCTCTCCAGCAAGGACAGGGACATATTTTGAAGTTTCATATCTGCTCTTAACCTGCTCATCGTCATCGTCAGATTTGTCATAATTCTTTAGCTAATGCGGCATATGAAATACCTGACAAATCAAGGTACTTACTACTTAATCATTACTACCATATGAAAAATACCGCCTTAAAGCAGTCCTGCTTAGCGATATGCAATTTAGCCTTCAATGGTCTAATGTACCCGCAAATTATAAGGGAACAGCTTGAATGGCGTTGAAGCGTCAGTGCTGGTTGACACATTTCTATATCAGCGTATGGATTTAATATAGAATACAGTACATGATGGACGTTAGTTTAACCTGTATATTGTGTTGGTCGGCAATACAAAATAACCACCCTTATTCTTATCTTTTGACATTTTAGACATGCAATATATTTTCAAAATAAACCAATCTATTGACAGACTCGCGTCAAAATGTTGCTTTTACTGCCAACCCCACGAAACATCAACATCCCAGTCTTCAGCTCATTCACTGCAGTCAGTGTGTCTGAGCCCGAATGCCCGCCGTACTTTACGTGCCCGGCAGGTAATGAGAGTGAGATCAAGTGTATATGTAAAGGTTGTCTGAAAGAGAGTTGAACAACTAACAAGCCACAGACCTAGATATAACCGGGTCTAAAGCGAGAGTGAAGATGGACCTTGCATTGAGAGGCGCTGGGAAGGAGGTCTCCAATAAAGATAACTGTCACCCTTTGTCTTTAAACAGCTGTGGTTAAAGAAGTCCCGATCAGGTATTTTTAGCCCCAATCAGAGTATTTTAATATTGGGGGGTATCTGCCGATACGGAGTCTGATCCGTTCTTATATTTACTTAAACCTTGAAGTGACACATTTTTCAAGATGCAATCCGCTAGAGCAGAGGTCCCCAACCTTTTTTGGAGTCGTTGGACCCAGTTCAAGACTCTGATTGTACGGTTGTGTCACAGAGTGGAGCTTCTTCCTCCAGTGAGATATACCCAGATCGGCTCCTATCGGGGCGTCATTGTGGAAATTTCTTCCATATTCAACCTTATTCTGATGTTCTTTTAAAAGAACGCTGCTTGGCCTCGTTTGGACCTGGTGGAGAAACTGTACGGGGATTTTTGCTTCACCCCTGCACTGATCAGGTATCGAATACAGACGCCACATTAATTATACATCTTCGCCAGGGACAATAATCCCGCTGTTTGAGTGGAAAACTTAACAATATCTCGATGTGGAGCCATACACAGCAACCGGCAGACCACGCATGAGTCTAAATGAGATGAGCCAAGCATCATCAGCCTCAAAACAAAAGTAAAGACCTTCACATGACTTTGCACTACACATTTTGCTGACACATTTTTTCTACTTCTCCTATTCTGAATTGCCAGCCTGTCGGCCTTGCACTACGCTGTGATGTAATGGAGACGTCGTCGTTGTCTGTGGTATCCGTGTGGGACACTTATCATTAGACTTGCACTTACTGTTGGTTTGCACTCGGAGTGACCTCCTGCATTTCCTTTGATTGGACTATATTTGTCACACACGACTCAACATGGTTACTGGAAGCCAGGGCTTACAGTTTGAACAGCGGATTGGTCATATAGACGAAGGGTTTATCCTGTAATTAAGAAGAAGCAATGCCATCTGTATGTATTCAAATGTGAAACTGTGACGGGTAAATACTAGTTGGTGACGGGCACTAAAATCTATTTCCTCACTTTTGTCCACTCGTCTGTATTTGCATATTTCCCAACCAGGGGTATCTTATTTGTTCACTGACTGGTAATTTGCCTCACATGTGTTCATCAGTTGATGTTGCAAACAGGCCTGCTGTCAAGTCCTTTACATACGGGGGAATGTGATCCCGCCACGAGTCATTTGTTGTTGACAGTTCCACGCTGTCTACTCTGCAGAGCTTCCAGCACCGTGAGCGTTTTCTTTGTGAGCTTATGCTGTGTATTTGCATACCCAGTAGGTTACATTTCCATAATATCCCCCCCGCCCCCTGTTTCTTTTGCTCATGGTACACTCTACCATATAAACTCTACTGTCTTTGCTAAGCCTGAGTCAAGGTCAGATAGCCATAGCTGCACTATAGTTGAGATGCTGTCTTTTTAGGACATAAGACATTGCTGATGGGATTATGACATGGTTAGAGAAAGACAGTCAGTACATGTGGTTATACAATACTGTAAATAAACCTTTTAACACAGATTGACACTAACTTTGCCCCTTTCCGATTGTTTGGGGCATCCGGAAAAAAGCTTGTCCGGAGAAGAAAAGGTGAGCGCTACCATCAGTCCTGTGTCATGCCAACAGTAAAGCATCCTGAGGCCATTCATGCGTGGGGTTGCTTCTCAGCCAAGGGAGTGGGCTCACTCACAATGTTGCCTAAGAACACAGCCATGAATAAAGAATGGTACCAAAACGTCCTCCGAGAGCAACTTCTCTCTACCATCCAAGAACAGTTTGGTGACAAACGCCTTTTCCAGCATGATGGAGCACCTTGCCATAAGGCAAAGGTGATAACTAAGTGGCTCGGGGAACAAAACATCAAAATTTCAGGTCCATGGCCAGGAAACTCTCCAGACCTTAATCCCATTGAGAACTTGTGGTCAATCCTCAAGAGGCGGGTGGACAAACAAAAATCCACAAATTCGGACAAACTCCAAGCATTGATTATGCAAGAATGGGCTGCCGTCAGTCAGGATGTGGCCCAGAAGTTAATTGTCAGCATGCCAGGGCGAATTGCAGAGGTCTTGAAAAAGAAGGGTCAATGCTGCAAATATTGACTCTTTGCATAAACTTAATGTAATTATCAATAAAAGCCTTTGACACTTATGAAATACTTGTAATTATACTTTAGTATACCATAGTAACATCGGACAAAAAGATCTAAAAACACTGAAGCGGCAAACTTTGTGAAAACCAATACTTGTGTCGTTCTCAAAACTTTTGGCCAAGGCTGTATAGTGCTCTCTCTGCAGCATACAGAGCTCTTGTGTGGCCTAACTTGACTAACCAGACTTGGAATTTGATGGGAATGTTGTTTACTGCTCGATTTTTATATGAAGCCGTCTTTTGTTCAGTGTGATGGGAGCTGTTGTTTAATGGCGGCTCGCTAAATTGAATTTCCCCCGGCACAATTAATGATGACATCCTGATTTAAAGGTAGACTTTTATAAGCTCCTGTAGACGCTGTGTTAGCAGGACCGTAATCTGCGGATGGCCTTGGTCCTGCTCGGACCACACTTCCTGTTGACACAACCAGAGGCTTTTGCCACCATAGTTTTGGAATCTGACAACAGTCTCTGTTAAACACCAGCCCTCCATGGTGATTTCCATCAAAGCTTTTATTTCTGCAGGGAAAGCTGACGGAGCAATCAGCTAAACATTCACATGGTAGGTTTCCAGCACAAACAGCATTGTGCTTCTTTTGGATGAGCGTCGGCTAATAGGAGCTGGATCAGAGTGTAAGATAAATGCCTGACATTTTAAATGGTAGCCTGCTTCTATAGCAGAAATATGGAGATCGATGCTCATAACTATCAAGAGACGGATCTTCTCCGTTGACATGGAACCTGGAGACTGATTTGTGAAATTGGAAGTTGTGAATCATGTGCTATTACTCTGCCATCATCGTCTGTACTATCACAGAATAAAATCAGTCTCTCATCCAGTGTCAGAGCAGCTTGTTTTTTTTCATAGTGTACTTTGTTTTTAAAAAGAAAAATGGTGTCCAAACAAAGAACAGGTAGCGAAGAGAAGCACATTGCATAATGAGCTGTTGTGATCAGAGACTCGAATGAACTACACAAACTCCAGCATACCTTTTGAAGGAAACACATTTGTAATTGTCAAAGTTACCATTTTATTATCTATAATTTAAACCTTCCTTTTATCCGTACTTTTGTTTCACCTCGATATGCGAGTGTAGCAGGAATCTTTTCTTCACTGCTGTCTCAGCGAGCTGGAAGAGACTGAGCTGAATTGTTTTCAAACACCTTTTGAGAAGTCCATAACGAAACCCAAGTGGCTCAGAGCAAAGACGCAGACTTGCCACAGAGTTTTTGTTTTGCCGTCTCTTTGCAGTTATGTTTTGTGTTAAAACAGAGCAGCACGTGGCTCCAGGAGTCTGGAAGCTGGCGTGGAATGGAAAACAAAGCATTGCTTTATTCTCAAAGTACAATGAATATGCAGGGATTTGTCTACAAGGCACAGTGCAGTGAAATATTAATGCGGTGTAACGAGATGATTAGTAGATGAGCAACAAGACCCCGAAGTCACTCTTATCACTTTCATCTGGATTCATCAAAGCGGCTCCGGTGCAGCAGCAGACGTGGAGCACAAAGAGTCAGACGCACCGTTTAACTAGAACGCGACACCGGTTCTAATGAAAATGGCGCGCAGGACACAAGCGGTAACAATATTACTGTCATCCGGCAGCGCCACAGAAGGCTGCTGTTACATCACCGTGTGTTGCCATGGCGCTGCCAGCAGCAGCCCCTGTTGCACAGTGACAGAAAATTAGGAGGAGAGGAGAAGGAAGTGATGCATCTGGTAGGTTTAGTGTCGAGCGCTCGGCTAGTCCTCGATCGAAGCCAACAGAAACATCATGGTGGGGTTTCAAATAAGTACGGAACCTTAGGTTTAGGAACACGTCATGGTTGGGCTGAGAATAAGTACGTAAACTTAGGTTTAGTCAACAAATGAGAACGCTATTAGTTTTGGCAACAAAAAAAAAATGCATTTCTCTGCAGGCCAACGTCAACGGGAAACGCTTTGTATTCAATCCAAGCCAATCCAATCAATGCAAAACAAACACACACCAGGTAAAGTACCTTGCACCATTGCTAATTCTATGGTTTACATGGCATTAAGACACAGTAGCAAGTCATCGCTGTGGTAATAACTTTCCAGAGATGTAAAATCCTGTTTAAAGGGATATAAACTGTTGTGCAGTGTCTTGGTGTCTGATAAGCCTGGACTTCCTGGTTTTGTATTTTATCTTCTGACCGTTAACTGTAGCAACACGCCCAAAAAGCACCGTGCTTTCTTCTTTTTTTTGGAGCAGTGCCATTGTTAATCTCAACACATACACGACATAGATATGCAGCAAGGGCGACGTTCCACAAAGCAGTAGCATAACACCTGGCGGTGGAGTATCCACGCCTTCTTTCTCAGCGTCAAAACATGGATGGCATCACAATGAATTATTATTTTCAGCACGGGCGTTGCAACCATATTCTTCTCCGTGTGAAAGTGTACACAGTGGCGTCGCTCTACAGTCCGCCAAAGACAATTGAATTGAAGCAGAACTCTTTTCACTCGCGGCCTTTACTGAGCACCACCTGAGCAATGTGATGCCGACGCTCTTGAATAGCTTGCAGGCATTCCTCAGCGCTGGAGAGAGATAAGAATAGCGATCTCTCTCTCGCTCTCTCTCTCCCCCCCCCACTATTGGGTCGGTGGCATGGCCGCTGGCTGGCAAGCCGCGCCGCTCGGTTCCAGCAGTGCTGCTCTAACGACGTTAAAGTACGGCAAAGGGAAAAGAAGCGGGTGCCCTCTGGGCGCAGCGGAGCGGCTCGGCCTCGGATATATTTGGCTCCGTCAGTGTGCACATACAGATCTGCAGGGGTCTGCAATTAGGCCGTTTCCTGTTTGAGCGCGGGACACGGCGGCGCTGTGAAGCTCGGCCATAGATGCTCTCAGGGAGCATGCTAGCCAGGCCGTCTGAAGATGCATCATTCTCATTGCTCCTAAATGACACAGCTGCTTTGCATGTGGGAGAGCAACGGGCTCGCTCAGTGGACAAAATGTTACTTTCCATGAAACGGACTTAATTAAAGTGAAAGATGTGGGCACTTATGTGTTGCGTCACAAGTGCAGTGGAAATCAAAGAGAAGGGAGATGTTGAACACATTTTTAGCCGGGATCATTGAGATATGAATTATACTCCAGTTGTTGACAAGTTGGCCAGAGTACCCACACTCACTCTGGACAACTAAAGGCTCCTCCCTAGTTCCTCGTACAAAGCACTGGAAAATATGCGTCAGCCACTTCCTCCCTCTCTCTCGCCTCCCTCCCAGTTTTTCAGCTTCCTGTTCTCTCGGCTGTGAGAAGCCTTGAATGGAAGCAGTCTGCTGTGGGGGGCCATATTCAGTTAATGTTTCACCTTTAAACAGCTGATTTACCACCTTGTTAAGGTCTGTGTGGCGGTTAAGAGATGTAAAAATACACACTCTGGAATCACCGATATTGAGTATTAAATATTCATATCTGTCTTACATTGGGTTAGTGTTAGAAAACCCTATTGGGTTTGTTGTGCTCTAAAATGTATTTATTTTGTGATCCGTACATTCATTCTTATTGAACTACAATCATGAAAACGTATGACATTTGTACCACGGTGGGATTTTTGCCGCAACACATCTCTGAACAGTTTTCATGTGCAATGTGTGTTTACATTTGCACATTTGCATGTTTCATGCATTTGCAACACTGGCTTTCCGAAACTGAAGGACAGTAACTCTATTATGTCGGCAGTTCATACTTGACTGGGAAGCCGGCTGCTGTTTAGTTTTGCTTCAGTTTTGACTTGCGTTCTGTCCGAAATGTCCATATACACTTATCAACATATTAAAATATGGACCATTGTCACCGGAGGTCTTTTGATTCTAAAACAATATCCACAAGACGGAATACATCTTACATTTATCCTCTGAAATTGTTGGTTGTATTTCTAATGCTTTGCTTTTTTAAACAGCTCTGATGGTACTAGCTGAACAGTGACCGCTACCTGCCCGAGGACACCTGCTGCCCAATTCCCTTCATCATGTCTGGGATGCACGTAAGTGAATGTTTTTTTCCCCCCCACAATTACCTACCCAGTGTACCGGTTTACAGGTAAGCAAACGCTTTCTAAACACGACCTGCTCTACATTTCATAAAACTACACGCATCTAAACAAGCAGTAGCTAACAGTCCACATTAACAAGGAAGTGAGACATTAAAGGGTAAAGGACGTAGCTGCGACTAATGATCATTAACCATTACTCGTTAATCAGCTAATTATTTTTATGATAAATTACTCGGCCTATAAAATGACGTAAAAAAGAAAAAAATTGCAACTAATAATAATGGATGTTGTAATGCCACAATCAAGTCAGAATATTTCGGCCTTGAGACCCTGACCGTAAACTCTGTGGTTCATCGCTCCATTGATGCATTATGGATTCAGTGCGACTCTGGCTTGAAGAATGGCAGCGCGTTTCGAGAACTAGATCAAGAGGTCACAGAATTTATTGGACCCATGCTGTTTTGAGGAGCAGCACTGTGACCTGTGCTGGTCACAGAACAGTGAAGATTCAGTCAGTGTAATAAACCAAACTGACTTGTGGGAAAATCAGGAGGTGAACTAGAGTTGGATGTCAAGTATTGATGAAACACTACATTACAGTCGTTTAGCATTTAATCCAAAGCGACTTACAATTCAGCTTCTATGACATTCATACACCGTAGGCACAGCTACGGGAGCAATTTTGGGGTTACGTGTCTTGCTCAAGGACACATCGACATGCGACTAGCGGAGCCGGGGATCGAACCGCCGACCCTCTGGTTGAAGGACTGCCCTCCACTTAGCCACAGTCGCCACTATATACGGTTGACCTTCAAATATGTCTGACTATGCTGGGGGAAGATGCTGACGTAAATATGCCATTTACACATTTTCAGTCAAAACTGGAAAAATAAAGTGGAAGTAACGGGTAAGCCTATGTTTGATACAAAATATGTGAATGCAACTTCAGGTGAGATGCAGCCTGTGGTTTTCTTCCCATAGTTGCTTTGTGCACTCTGCTACATTTTAAATGACTAAAGATCCTCATGGAAATATCCCCAGTGACACGATCTGTCCAGTAAAACCAGTTTTGATAAAGTCCTTTTGTTGGAAGTTAATAACAGCTGAGAATTCAAGAGTGATTCTGTATCTACATAACTGTGCAGTCGCAGCCATCGTCAGTGGACTCATCACGCGATATTGAGCGAGAGCGCTTCGGACACACTCGGCTGTACCGTGTGTTGTCAGGGAATAAAGCGGCTCGTACGAGGACTCGCACCTGCTGCTTTGTACTCCGGCTTTCTCGTTTCATCTCATCCTCTCTATCGCGGTATGTTTTTGATCACACCCGCCGTGCCGATGTAACGGCCGCAAACCGAATGCACAAAACATCCTCAGCCCAGCTGTCATTTCCATTTGTCTTTTAGGCATGCCGCTGCCACGTTTACATTATTCAGAGTGACTGACGATGAGCGCAGCTGGCCTTTTCAAGACAGAAAAGCAAAATCTGAGGCAGCGACTGTGATATAATGACTTTGTATAAGATGAGCCAGAGAACAGGAGATGTCCCTCACAGGCGGCACAGATTAATTTAGTCTTCAAAAGTAAGATACTGCTAACCCACACAAGGGTTTTTCGTTTTTTAGGCCTCTGCTCTGTTGTGTGGAGCCACGCAAGAAATGACCTGAGCTCACAAAACTCAACACCACCGACCAGATGAATGAAGGTGGAAGTTGTCCCGCCTGTGCACGTAGCATTGAGTTCTGATGAGGGTTCAGTGAAAACACTGAAGACTGTCCCAGCTGAATATTCCTACTAAGCTGTTTAGTAAATGGTAAAAGTAAAATGAGTATATGGCCAATAATAAAGAATATTCCTCTGATATTCCTGTTTACATACAGCCGTGCATATTCCGAATAACGTAAAACCACCTTCTTGAAAGGGTCGGCGTTGCAATATTTGCGCATATCCATAAAACTGTTGATATCCAAGTCCTTCACACTGCTTAAAAGTAGGAGTGATTATTCTTCCGACCAGAAATGTAGGCTTTTCTTATGGGCATGCATCTCTACTTCAACTTTTCGAACGCGCTGTCCAAAGAATGGTCCTAAAACCTGAATAATATCGGCATATCCCAGATGTCTTAATCGGAAAATACTCCATTCGGAATAAGACCTAATTCTGAATATCCAACCGGAATATGATGTTTAGATGAGCCATATTGAATTCAGAATATTGTGATTTTCTGAATAATAGTGGAATATGAGTGTGCATGTAAACGTGGTCATTGACCTTGGACAGGTCAGCAATAGGAATGAGTCCAACTTCACAACACATGAAGCTTCATGTGGGCGGATGGTTTGTTCTAACAGTTCAGTGTATTTAGCATAACTGCAGTAACAAGATAGCGAGCTGATGAGAAGGCCACAGTTAGCCATATTGATAGCAGACTGACAGCCACTGAGCAAAAAGGAGATACTTCCTGTAAGCTGTGGACTGTAGATAATGAAAGTTTATTTCGATGATACTACGGAAGAGTTGAGTATCTGCATTTTTTTTTACTGGTATTATGCATAGACTGTATATAAGAAGTGGACAAAGTTGTCGTGACTTCGCCCATTGGTTTGTGGACTGTAGTTTTGAAGCCCTAAGTTTGCCATTTTGGCCGTCGCCATCTTGAATTTTTGAAACCACTGAACGGAAGTGGCCATTTGTGGACTGCCGGGGAGCGACGTAGAGATGCCCTGAACGGCTCTGGTAGCGGTACGGACCTGTCAATCACAAGGTAGTCCCGCCCTAAAGCATACCCTGCTTTATTTGACTCCAAATGGGAACGTAATTTAAATACACATGTTGTATTGAAGAAGACTTGAAACTAGAGATTGCGACCATAAACTCGTAAGTGAGAAGTAGTCATTTTCCCATAGACTTTTATACAATCTGACTTTTTTTTGCAACCAGAGGAGTCGCCCCCTGCTGGCCATTAGAAAGAATGCAGGTTTAAGACACTTCCACATTGGTTTCACTTCACAGACCCGGAGGTTGCCACCTTCCTATTGCAATGTAAAATAATCAGCCTAAAAACGCATGCATTGAAGGTATTACAACCAGTCTGTTGGTTTCACAGTTTGCCGTGCAGCCTGACAACTTTTTAACTTCGCTGCGTCTGTAGCTCCTGCTCTCTGCAGGGCAATGCAGTCTCCTCAACCGTTTGCCAAGAGTCACACAACCACCTCGGGTTATATTCATCTCTCTAATCCGTGAAGTGGGTGGTGTTAGCATGCCTATGCACAGAGATTAATTATTGCCGGGGATCTGTGCATGCACTCGATTTGATTTTAAGACACTGTCACATGTGTTTTGAAAATGCAGGCTGAAGTTTATAGTGGTACATATTACCACTATAACATTCCTCTAGCTATGTTAAATGTCTTAATTTATTTTTTTGCAATTAATTATAAAGGATGTGCTATGTGTGAAAAGAAATCACAAAATGCTGGTTCTTCTCTGGCTGATGGATGTAGGCACCATGGTCGACTGGCACTGAGTGTGTAGCCAAGTACAACTTCCAGACTGCCAACGAACAGGACCTGCCTTTCTGTAAAGGAGATTTACTGACCATCATCGGAGCCACCAGGGTAAGTGTGTGTGTGTATATATACTGGCCAAATGTTCATTCAGAAAGAGAGGATTTTTTTTTAATGTAGTTCTTCATGAGGTTGTACAGTTAAGTACATAGAATGATGTGGCACCGTTTCTGTTTCCACCGTTATTGATCATGTTCTGTCTGAATACTGGAAATTTGCAATTGCAATATTGAGAAAGAAAAAAAAGGTGACCTTCCGGATTACGATCATGTCATCTTAAATCTGCAGGACTGTCAGACAAGCGGCACCATTCTCAACCTACTTAATCAAAATTAATTAAGGTCATGACACCTCTCTCACAGCCCCCCCCCCCCCCCCCCCCAATACCAGCACAGCTAAAGTTGTCTCTTCCGTTCTTCATGTCTCAGAAAGCAGCTTGTATTATTGACCGCTGGGTAAAAGGACAGCTGCTGCTTCTAGCTTGAAACGGCCAACGCAGCAGTTTCATATAACTGATTTGTTTCAGCAAACAATAACACTTAATGACTAGCGATCAATGCGTAATGTCTTATTTAGGCTACAGTGTCTTTATATTAATGACTCCTGTCGTAACGTTAAGATTGCTGTTCTTATTTTTTTGTTTTTTGTTTCACGTTAAAGTATGAACCAACACTAATAGTTTATAGATAGTGCATATATCCTAATAGCATTAATATATCAACTGGCATGCTGCTAACAGTCAGAGCAGCCATGCAATTAGCAAAATATGCTGTAATCGACGAGCCCGAAAACAACAGCTACATGATGCAGTATATCGACTTGCAAAGAACCCGAGATCCCAGTGAACATAATTTCTGCAACAACTTATGCCAATAAGTGGATTTAAGTATCCATTCTCCAGTATGTGTAGAGTACTGCAGCTGTGTAACCCACTGCTTCACTCTGCTGCCACCTGTGTTTAGAGAGGGACATGAGGGACTTTAATGCTCCTCACCCACAGGAGGACCTCCAGCTTACCTCAGATATTATCACCGGTACTAAGGCTGTGTTGTTGCTCATTGCAGGATCCCAACTGGTACAGAGCGAGGAACACAGTGGGCAGAGAGGGCACCATCCCGGCTAACTATGTCCAGAAAAGGGAAGGAGTCAAGTCAGGAGGGAAGCTCAGTCTTATGCCGTAAGTACCACGGGGTAATGGAGGAGGAAACCCAAACTAACCGTGTCCGTGTGTCTTCAATGTCTCATGTTTTTGTTTAGCAACATACTCACTCAAACATTGTTTTGAATTTCTTTGGCGATTTTTATTTGACTGCTTAGTCTTTTTGCATCTGTAGATGTTCGCCTACAGTCACCAAAAGGTGGCATTAGATTTCCTAAAACATAATTGTTTAAATACAAATAATTTACTGGTGAAGTTTCACACTGATATATTTTCCCCCGTTCACCTGTATCGTTTCCCCTTAAACATATTTTTTTCATTATCTCTATTATTATAATAATAATATTGGCTTAAATTGTAAAGCCAGTATTATTATTATTTATAATATGATATTATTATGTGTGACTCAGCCGACCCGTCCGTTGTTCAGCCGTGGTATGCCGCTGTAACATCCTGTTGGCAGGAAACATTTAAATAGACTTTTGACCCTCTTTGTCTCACTTCATCAACTGCCGCTGAGAGCTTTAACCTCTCTCCCTTTTGTGCCACTGACTCCGCCCGTCTGCACCAATTTTCAGCATGATCACGGGCACAGCGCTGCATGTGTGGTCTGAGGAGCTATCTTTAAGTTGGCCTCGTGCAACCGGGAGGGCTTTGCAAACACAACAACAGCAGCAGCATGAGCTGCTAAACTCCAGTGCTGGCTCCTACTTTGCTGCTCTGATTAGATTTAAGTTCAGAGATTGGTCACTTTGATTGATCATGTTATGATTTTTTTTTTTTAAACACTCAAGTCATCAGAAGTCATTATCTGGAGCCATCGTCCGTAACCCACGGGGACTCGTTGACTTTAGTTATGAATCTCCAACAGATGCCTCGCAGAAGACCTCTCCTCTTCTGGGTTACATAAGGGTTCAGCTGTGGTCCCTCCTGTCCCCATTCGCGCCCTGACCGCAGTGGATACAGTCCTCCCTTCCCTCGCGATGGCCCAACAGCTTGTTCTCTCTGCTGCCCCCGTGTGGCAGACATCTCTCGGATTAGCGGGAGTTAAAGGAGGCCGCTGTCCATCAGAGAAGCCGCCCGCGCTGATCTAATCAACTCAACCCGCACTAAGCTGCTTTACCACAAGGGCCGCCGCTGCGTGAGGAGGACGAGTGTGAAGAAGAGGAGTAGGGAGTGACTGAGGCAGCCGGGGGAAAACAAGGCTGAATCAATTGGAGCCGTTGATTACCTCTACTTCACTATCCAAGACGGACGGAGGGAGACCCTGTAGGCTGCTACCGCTTGCCTCGAACACAACCTTTTCACACGAGGAGTGACATGAATCGTGTGTGTGTGTGTGAGACCTCAGGACCACAGATGAATGATATCTAAATTCTTACAATGAAGACTCCGATTTTGTATTTCATTGGGAAATCTAACGCACATTACACTTGGACATTTTGTAGATCAAAGGGTACAATTAATTTGCTGTTAAATACAGAAACCCAGTCAGAAACAAGAGGCTGCCATGTTAAGGAATCACGACACTGCACACAGACTGAATAAATAAATAAATAAATAACCAGGTTTCTCTGTATTCCATGTACACAACCATATTGCCAATATGACCCAAACCACAGTAAGTCTGACAGCCAGGATTCTGATGTGCATGTGAAGGCACTCACTGTAACGCAGCTGTCTAATCCATCTATAAGTAGCATGTAGTTATATCCACCAGGCCATATGGTGAGGATGAAGCATGGTTACACAGCCAGCAGAGCTTTATTTGTTCTCGGAGAACAGCTTTTTATTTTCCATCTCTGCAGAAAAAATAAATCAAACTCCTTAGTCGGTCCATCTCTTGGTCTCCCTGATCTCCACCAGGAACTGGTGACTTGGCTCTGTCCGGTCCACCGCCTCGTCTGAGCACTCTTTTTTTTGCATTTTCCTGTGATTGCAATGCGTGCGTGTCAGTTTCCGACTCTGCCTCAGGCTCTCTCTGTGTGTGTGTGAGAGAACACAGAGCTTCCTGTTGTTTGGGTCCAGGTACTTTCCCCCTTTGCTCCGCTCGGACCGGAAGTGGCGCCGACCGGCTTCCCGTCACCGCGACAGGCTCTCGGTTTTTATTTCTCATTTCAGAGAAGGGCTGCGGGCCGCGATGTGTGGAGGCTGATAGCAGCGCTGACGGAGCAGATGATGATTTCAGTTGTAGCAGCGCATGGATCACACTTGTTTCTTTCATAGTCCACGATTGTTATATAAACGTGTGTGTGTGTGGGCATGCGAACAGTATATGCCAGTTTTTGAATCTCAAACCGGTCCCGTTCCCTTTTCTTCGCTCACATTCTTTGTCCACGTTTGTCATTTTGATGTCTGACTCACCATCTCCTCGTTTCTCCCTCTTCATTATATGCTCTCCTTCTTTTTCACGCTATCTCTCCATCATTTTCTCCCCGTCTTGTCATGAACTTTTTGCCCACCTTTCCCTCCTCGCAGCTGGTTCCACGGGAAGATAACCCGGGAGCAGGCCGAGCGGCTCCTCTACCCTCCGGAGACGGGCTTGTTCCTGGTGAGGGAGAGCACCAACTACCCCGGCGATTACACCCTGTGCGTCAGCTGCGACGGCAAGGTGGAGCACTACCGCATCATCTACCACAACGGCAAGCTCACCATCGACGAGGAGGAGTACTTCGAGAACCTCATGCAGCTGGTTGAGGTGAGGAGACTCCCATCTTCTCCTCACATGACATTGACATTCTATAAACCAAATGACGAATCAAGAAAACAATCTGCAGAGTCATGCATTAGTTAAAGCCCCAGGAGGCTGTATTGGATGTTTGTCAGCTCTTGTTTTCAATCTATGTGCAAAAACAGTCGGCGATCTTAACCTGTAGACTTGTCCCCAAAAAGTCCCCACTCATCATCAATCAGTCTATTGAAGCAATCCAGGTCTGTTTACATTCATCATGTTACGATTGAGATTTGGAATCCAGCTTGAAATGGCGTGCCAGTGTTAAACAATTTGTCAAATTAAATTGAGTTAAACTGCGATCAATCATGCAGCGGTATGATTACATAACTCTGTAAACACAAGAACCCCCCACATACACATACACACACACACACACACACACATTGAGTGTCCCCATGGAGTTCCCCCTTAAAATCTGACTCAAGTACTTGTTCACATTCTTCAAAAAGCCGTCTGATTCTCTCACTCGCTGCCTGTTATCTGCGAGCCGGTTCAGAGGAAGGACAGAGTGTGGAGATGGGAGACATTGATGGCAAGGGGGGGGGGGGGACCGCTTTCATCCTCTCAGATTAAGAGAGGAGCTGGATTGACGTCTATCACACTTTTAATTGGACCTCATCGCTTTGCCTCGCGGGCCGTTTGGAAGTGGACGACAGGAATGTGCCAGCTGGCACCGAGACCATCTACATCCCCGCTGCATTCTGCATATCAGCCGCCCGCAATCTTATCTCTCGCTCTCTCACGTTCACACCCTCCAGGCTTGCTTCTGCCTTCCTCCACCTCCCTCGTGTATACCTGGCATATTGCTTCCTCTCCTCTCTTTGTTATCCACCTCAACCTCTTCCCCCGCCTCGCCCGCCCTCAGTTTCTCTCTCGCTTAAGCTCACTACATCTTTATCCTCTCCACCATCTGCATTCCCCTGTGCCTTCTCCTTTCTCCCCATAACAGGCTGTGAGAGGATGCCTCGCATTCTTGTGTGTTTTTCCGGCTCGCTCTCATTGGCCGTCGCAGCAGGCGACGCATACATCTACATATATGTACAGGCATATATGCTGACACACCCGGGCCTACTCCCTGTCAGTCACAGCAGCCACATGTGTCCCATGAATGCTGCGATTCTGCATGGAGTGAAACAAAGATGGCCCCGTGTGTTATTTTAAAAGGGTGTGACAGCACGGGGGGAAAGTTTTTCCCAACTACAATCCTCATTTAGTATTTTTACTCTGTGATTACACCTTAACTACATATGGGAGGATCTCGATTGTGTACTAAAAACACATTTTCACGCATTAAATGACTGAATTTTAAGGAAACAAGCGGTGCTTATTATGCAACATTCTGAGTTGTCTAAAAGTGTTGAATCTACATTTGTGTAATTGAGTATGTGTGTTGTTATTCAACATGTGGCCACACATGTGAGTCTCAGTGCTGAACAATGTGATGGAGTGGACCCCCCCCCCCCCTCCCCTCCTTCACCATGCTGCCCCCTGGTGGTCGCCACGGCGACTTACACTCTGTGGTCAATTCGGCATGCTGCAGTTGTCCAACCTTAACCCAGACTGTTTGTTTTGTTTTCGGTGGGGTAGCGTCTGCTGTTGCTTTAGTTGATTTGCTGGCGGAGTGGTCACACAGGTTTGATGAGCCACGTTTGTTAGGAAGACACTTCTTTTTGTTTTTCTCACATTTGCTGCTTTTTCTCCCTCACGTCCAAAACGTGGCGTCTGCCTTCACAAGGTCACAACGTCTAACCTGATTTCAGGACAATGAGCAGATATTGACGGGTGTTTTGGTTTGCTGCGTCGCTGGGGGGTTGGGGGGGGGGGCGGTAAAGATCAGATGCATTGACCTCTCTCACGCCCACACACTTCTCATCCTCATCCTGCTGCTGCTGGTTCCCACAAAAAGCCTTCACAGCTCCTCTTGCATACCGTCAATCTTCATCAGAGGTTCATTCATTTCCAAAGACCCATCCTGTCACCTCAATCGATAAATGATCGCAAGACGGTTGCATTGGGTTTCAGTGATCTGGTTTACTCCAATTATCTTTGTATGAGACGAGTGTCAGACTGAAAAAAAAAACAATGGAAGAAAGAACTTAACTACTTTCATTACGCCCTTGGAGCTAATTTGAGGAGCACAGTGCTCCAATAAGCATTACCTCTACTCATCTCCTTCTATTTCATTCCATCTTTTGTGGCGGGAGTTTCCTCCTCTTCACCGTTGATGTGCGTTGATAAAAGTTTTCTCATGCTGTCTCTCTTTGGTGAAGGCAAACTGATATCCCTGTACGCATGACGTCGACTGAGCTTCCGCACATCAACTCTTGCCTGAATCCTCAAAAGCTTGTACACGGATCCACCTCTCAGATTTAATCTTTCAACATCAGCCCTCCATTCAACAGGTCGAAGACGGCCGAGTGAGAGCGAACTATCGCAGTGTAATCTGCAGACATCAGGTCTATAAAAAGTCAAACGATGAAACCCTTTATGAAAATGACAACCAGGATTTGTATCTTAATCTCCAACCTTTACACACTGACTTTCGTCCTCCCGTATTGAAAGGGAACAATGCATGTAATTGCCTCTTGTCTGTCCCCAGCACTACACCAAAGACGCCGATGGCCTTTGCACCCGGCTGATCAAACCCAAGTTGATGGAGGGAACGGTGGCAGCACAAGACGAGTTCTCCAGGAGTAAGGACACACTGAGCTCATCAAACACCGCTGACCCGCTAACTCTTCAACGCTAACCGTTCGGATAAATCAACATTTCTCCTCCCAAATAACAGATGTGTCATTGAGAGAGTAGAAGTACTCTGACTAGAAGATGTATTCGTGAATATATAAGTTGTTTTCTTACAGTAATGCTGTTAGACTTGTAGCTTGTCGTCGCCGGTGAAGCCTGCTAAGTGTAATCTGTCCTCTCTTGGCAGGCGGCTGGGCCTTGAACAGAAAGGAGCTGAAACTCCTGCAGACCATTGGCAAAGGGGAGTTTGGAGGTGAGGATTTCGGCATCATCTCATTTCATACATGTGAGCCGTAGTAACAAGAGGCCACATCGCCTCTCATATTGTACTAAAACATGTTCCCCGACTGTGTCCTCGTCAGATGTGATGGTAGGAGACTACAGAGGGAACAAGGTGGCGGTCAAGTGCATCAAAAATGACGCCACGGCGCAGGCGTTCATCGCCGAGGCCTCCGTCATGACGTAAGATCCCTTGACAATAAATATGTAAAAAGTTGTTTTCGATCACAGGCTTTTTTCTTTATTCTTCCCATCACATGTTTTCTGCTTCTGCTCTCAGGCAACTGAGGCACAACAACCTGGTGCAGTTGCTCGGTGTAATAGTCGAGGAGCGGGGCAGTCTCTACATCGTCACGGAGTACATGGCCAAGGTTTGTCCCACTAGTTTTCTTTCCTGTTTTAATACATGTGTGGAAGCAGTTTTGGGAAAACTGTATGTGGTTGGTTTAACCTCTAAAAGAAGCGGAAGCCGCTTTACGGGGATTATGTACGGGGCCGTTTCTTGGCTGGGTGCAGTGACGTCCCGGAGTTCCCGCCGGCAACTGCTCCCTGACAAGAAGTTTGGCACCCGAACCTAGAATAGAGATGAGCACATTTTCAGCTGTTTCTATTAATCACCTAAATAAACTATTAATAAGAAGAAATCATCCCCCTCATACTGAAAACGTCCTCCTCTCCTCTGTGTCACAGGGCAGCCTAGTGGACTACCTGCGCTCCCGAGGACGGACCGTGCTCGGCGGAGACTGCTTACTCAAGTTCTCGCTGTGAGTCCTCTTCGCCTCTCTTCAGGTTCTCGTTACATTTGTACAACAGACAAACGTTTAATCAGCACAGCTCGGGGGGGGGGGGGGGGGGGGGTTGAGAGCTAAACTGCTGCTTTAGCTGTCGGGATCTGAATGGAGCTTCAAGAGAACGTTGTCATGCTCACAAACTGGCGAACATAAAAGAAGCCTTTGTTTACCCAAGCAACCATCGCGCAGGGTGTTCGCCTTGATAAGTGGGCGCTTTATCTGCGAGTCAAGTGCCTCAGTCTTTCTTTCTTTCTTTTTATTTAACAGTCATTTAGCCGACGCTGTAACCCGGCACAACTCAAAATGACTGCAACACAGGCGTAAAACCATGCATCCACAAGGAAGTGCTTCATGATTCATTTTTCGGTGTGTCCCTTGACTGAATCCTTGTCAGACGTGTGCAGGGGATTAGACTTTCACTGCGTGAACACGAAGCAAGCAAAGGAGGAAAATCATTCTGCAGTATTTTCTGATTCTAATTATATTTGAGCTGCACTTGTCATTTGATGTGTCTGGCGAGGCCACAGACATTTCACATAGATTAAGGGAGGGCACACACACCTGTGGGTTTGCCATCGTCTCAGCCCTCATGTCT